>NW_020454150.1:1924199-1940280 GCF_003342845.1 Nothoprocta perdicaria | reverse complement strand
AATCATATCCCCTCTGAGCCGTCTCTTCTCCAGAGAAAAAAGGCCCAGCTCACTCAGCCTCTCTTCATACGCGAGATGTTCCATTCCCTTAATCATCCTGGTTGCCCTTCTCTGGACCCTCTCCAGAAGCTCCACGTCCTTCCTATACTGGGGTGCCCAGAACTGAACACAGTACTCCAGGTGCGRCCTCATAAATACTACTTGGGGATGAACAAGAGCTGCCTAGTGTTTTTAAAGAGAAGSATTTAAGATGATCTGGCTCGAGGTTGGGGGATTTTCTAAGCAAGAAAAGTACTATGGTATCTAAAGAGAGGAATTTCAACCAACAAGTTGGTTGAAGTTCAAGTAGAACGCRCCCTTCTTGTACAAGTAGCTTTTCCAGGTTATTTTAAACTCCTAACCACCTAAGGATAAAATAAATCATGAACAAAAACACTGTTTGGTCAGGAGTAACCGTGGAGCAGTTGCAYGTTGGTTCCTGTGGGCACAATATACAGGACGTTCCAAGGCAAAGGAGGCCTCCAGTGCCAGAGCCCCGGTCCTCTCTTAGGATGAGCACKAGACCTCTCCACAGAAGGACACTCACAGAAATGGCTGTGATGGGATGGTAATCCACACCAGACTGGCCAAAGCTCAATTCYGTCAACATATAGTGGTGACATGGCTTAAAAGGACTGTTTTCCTTGAACAAAGGTCATCTTTCCCTTCCGCTCATAGCTAACAGCGCTGAATGAAGTTTTATAAACTGTCACTGATGGGGGCAGCCGCCTTTCTCCTCCTTAGCCAACACTTGTGTTTTAAAATACTGCCTAATGATATAAGGAAATTTCAGAGTTAAGATTTTCATGATTTTATTCTTTAATTAGGAAAATTAAAAGCCTGCAGCCAGGTTGCCTTAAACTGCAGGCATATGTATTTTTATTCTCTAAGGCCTATTAAGTACAGAGGAAATGGTTTACTTATTTTTTTATACTACACACCTGGAAATTTCCATTCTTTACAGGCAGGCAGGCATTCCTCCAAGTGAGGAGGTCTCCAGCACTAAGGACCTCAAAGGAAGACTTCATAATCCTCCAGTAAAGCCACTTGAACTGCCTCCAAGAACCCCCGTTCCCACCTCTGAAACAAGTTTCTGCCCAACCCAAATAAAGCAGCATTCCAGGTGCATTGGAGCGCATTCCCCAGCCTTCCAAGCTCCCAGGGAACACACGAGCCCTCCTGTGCGGGGTGGCAGCCGCGGCACCCGGCTGCTCCGCATCACTGCCATGTACCCACCGCGGCCGTAGCCTCCCACACAGCGCTCAGCTTGGCTGCGTGTGCTGGGGGGCAGAGCAGCAACTTAGAAAACCATGTTCAAATACTTCTCTTACRTGGTATGACAGCAAAACCTGCAGGCCAGTACACAAAACATCTGCTGAACTGCCAGAGCTTGATGCTAAGAGCACTGCGTTATTCCAACTTGAAGCTTTTAGAGACGATGCCCTCAGAGACACTGCAAGCAGAACCCGGCTCCCTCCGTAAAACACCCTGCCAAGGAAACTTGTTATTGCAATGGCCACACGCAATGCGTCGAGGACAAGCAACTACATATACTGAAAACCCAGGGACAGCGTTTGCTGCCCAAGAAAAGGGCTGGCGGGGCAGTGAGCAGAGCTTAGTGTTTAAGTAATTCCTTCATTCTTAACCCAGCTCACAAGTGAGGAAGGGAAGCCGAGGTGAAGAAAGCTATGAGGTTAATCACCAAAAAAAGAGCTTTAGAGGTTTTTCTCCCCAAGGGCAATCACAAAAGAAAATAAGTAAAAAGATTAAAACAATGTCCAGAAGCAACAATCATAGGGAGAAGAGCATGGCTTGATTGCACTGCATACTCCATGCTCATCAGACTACAAATTTAAGCCACATATATGAGGAGTGTAAAAAAATGCATCTGAGAGTAAAAATAATTCAAGCTGAATTTCATTTATGCAACAATAGAGAGAGATTTCATGCATTTCAATTAGCATCAGCAACCCACAGGTTTTTTATGGCACACACCTGGGTGACGTGTGGATGCAGGGGTGGGAAGGCAGTCAGATGCCCAACAGGATCACATAATTCTGAGGGAGGGAATAGGCAACTGCTGCATCTAGAAAAACCCACTCCCCTCTGCTGATAAGCAGAGTCTGTATTTCCAACAAGACAAGGAGATCCAGAGAYGACATCCTGGAAAATAAGTTTCTGAAATCATCATAGCTTCAGACTCTACCTAATACCACAGGTATCAGGGTGCAGATCAATACTGCTGGCAGCCCTGGGGAATGCTTTCTGGGATAGGTCGTATCCCACTGGCACACATTTTGGATGGTCTAACAGGTAAAGGCACATACTTAAGAGAAACACCACCACCASGTTTATACTAAACACCAAACACACACTGAAAGGCCAAACGTGCAGCGTATGAACAGTCTCAAGGTAGGCATTAGTCTGCCTGTGGTGTTTTCAGTAACAGTGCTCAGAAGACCCTGATTCTTGCTAAAAGAGCTGTTAAGGACATGTAGAACCTTCACTTACTTTATGGGTTCATTTTCCCAGTACATACTGGACTAAGCTGGAACAGCTCTTCAGAAACCCAGCCGTGATTCGGTGCTTCAGCAGAGAGCTTACCGGCTCAGCGATGCTGTCCYGGCCGCCAGCGATGCCAGCAGCACCTCACCGGGCTCCTGCAATAGCAGGGACCGTGTCTCCTGGTCAGGAATATCTCCTCTCCTGTCCCACATAGCAAGGGCTGTAGACTCTACCTTCTCCTTCTACACACTGAGGACAGCCTTGCTGTGGCTCCACAGGGCAGGTGAAGCAATCAGCTCCTTAAGCAGCAGCAACTGATACCTATTTATGAGGTAATTGCTGCATTTAGAGAGGATTAAGCACCTGAACTCTCTTTCCGAGAGAGGCAAAGGCCACCCTGCCCCCGGGGAGGCTTCTCAGGTGCACCTGGGCTCACTTCAGACCTGCTGCAGGAGCAAACTGCAAGTACAGGCACTGCCTTCCTCGCCTCGCACCTGCCCCGTGAGCAGTGGCTGCAGCGAGGYGCAGCTTGGTGCTGCAGGGACCTGGAGGGAACCAGAGCCAGGACAGAGCTGTGGGGGACGGAGCGTGGCCGCCCTTCCCAGGGCCCTCTCCACAACGCCCCGTTACAAGCACAACACTCTCAAAAGCAGCGCGAGGCTGGAGCGGAGCCCCACCTCCTCCAGGAGCGTAATGGGAATGCTAATGGAAACAGGCAGCATGGAAACAAGGCAGGTTAAATCCAGCTAACTTCAGCCTGTGTTTGGAAAACTGTACACAGCTAGAGCAGGCCAATTTGTACAAATCAGTGGTTAGATTAATACTTCTGCAAGAGAATGCAGCCTAGAACATAAAACCCGCCTGCCAACAAATAAAATAGCTGTCAGGCAACCTGCATTCAACACATTTAAATCAGGCAAACCCAATGGCAGGACATTTTCTCCCACAAAGCAGTTGAAATCCTGGCAAGGAAAACAAAGAGCAAGCAAGGAAGCAACAACTTTGCCTGCTCCAGATAGCCCAGCCTTTGGCAAGAAGCCACATCTCCCTATGATTCCCTGGTCCCGTCGGGAAAATACCAGAATGTTCATTTTCGGAGCTTGCACTGTCCCTTTGTTTTCATTAACACGACTGTCTTTTCCATGGAGGTTTGATACTGCTTATCTTTTTAAACAAGTTTTTTTTTGATCATATGCTCTGCTGACACCAAAATCACTTTGTGCAATGACTCTATCCCTGCAGTGCCCACACCACTTTGTCCCGTGGTTTAACAGAAAGAGCGAGACACTCAAATCTTTGCACTGTTTAAATGTTATTTTATTAAATATCTTCAGTTCAAGGTTTCATTGTAACAAAGCTATGAAGGTTCTACCAACATTCAGACCAAACAAACAAACACTAGCTAACTTTGTTTTAATTATTTCTATATCATGCAAAAAATTCTGCATCAAATGCCTTCCATTTCCTGTTTAAAATGTGATATTTATAATATATATTATATAGATGCTTATATTAGCCCCATAAGAGAACATTAAGAATGCTAAAGGTGTACAGCTGTGTTTGATAATGGCCATACCAAGCTAAGGTTCTCATTAACTTAAAAGGAAACAAAACAAACAAMCAAAAAAAAACCCAAAGAGAGTTTGTCTCCAAGACTGTGCAAAACCAAAAAAAAAATTCTTTCTTTTTAAATTTACTCTGAAATATGCAGATACTTAATACAGAGGGTTCTCTTTTTAATTAGGAATAATCATCAGGTAAAGAGACAAGGAAGATCAGACCTAAAGAAGGCATGCATAATGGTTTGTATTTATCTTTTTAAAACTGCATAATTGTCATCTCCTATCTGCTCTCTCTTTGTGGCTTTTTTTAAAAAAAAATGTCAGGATAAAATAGCAAGGCTTTTTACTTTTCCACTTCACTTGCTGGCTTAGTGCTGTCTTAAAAATGTTTTGCGATAATAAAATCTAGTGTTTGCCCCCTATGGACTCAATCCCCACACTCCTCCCCTGGGTGGCAGAGGGAGCAGAGATGTGTGTGTGTTCAGACAAACCCTGGGAAGCAGGGATGGTCTTTTCCTTCATCTTGGGTTGGCTGCTCTAATCCTGCTGTGGGATAGCACCTCTCTAACAAAGGCAGCTGAGAGCTACACGGTACAAAGTGACAGCTCCACTTTGTGTAACAGCTTTTACTTTCTGCATTCTGCTAAATAAGGATTAAAATTCCAAATTAGCTTTCCTCTCTTCCATAGCCTGCAAAGAYGTTGCCTCACACTTGGTATGCTGTCAATGCAATCACTTCAAATCCCTGGAAAGATCCAGAAATGATTGCGGGTAGAAAGAAATTGAGGTAAAAGCCCACCCAACTTCTGTAAGTAGCAAGCAAGCCTGTGCCTTCCCCTTTGGTCAAGGTAAATCCCGTTCCTGAAAGGGTCCATCAGGAAAGCTGTTGTCTTCTTGGGGCTAGGACCCATTTTTGGTAAGGTCAACAAAACAACTCCACATTCCCCAGCTAATGAATAAAGGAAGCAGACTCCCCTTCCAGCAAAGGATAGAAAGGGAGGTGAATTGGCCCAAAGGACAAACATCAGATCATATGTGCTAATTCTCTTTACCCTCTGCTGAATCCACGCGGTATCATCTAACGCTCAGAGGCGGCACCAGGAGGTGGCCTGGAGTCCTTCGGCTACAGTTTGTTGAGGTTCTGATCTGATAGTTTTCTGTGTTACAACATCACTGTAAAAAATAGAAAAATTACCCAAATAAACACTAGGAAACATGACACTTACAAACATCAGATGGGTTAGTGGGAGGGAGAAGCACCTGGCTGGGGTTGCTGGCTCCCACTGCTACTKGATGCGGAGATCAAACAAATCAACCAGGAGGCCAGTAAACCCCTTGAATTCTATGGGTGCATATATTTCAGTATAAAAAACACACGCTATTTATGCCTCATATAGGAGTGTATGTGCAAGTCTTCATGAAGAACGTAACACTAAGTTTCTTGTCTGCTTCCTAAGGAACACGTGTTCTGCAGCACTGTGGATCCCAACTATGCTACTAGAAAGAACAAAAAAAAAAAAAAGGAAAAAAGGAAGTCCCATATATTTACCCTCTGCCGCAAAATTCTTCACTCTTAACACAATGCCTTTTTTTTTTCTTTTTTTTTTTTAAATTAAATAAGCTGGCTTCAAACATCTGTGTTTGGCCAGGTAGTGGCTGTTTCTAAAATCAGTATCTCTGAAGAGCAAGCTTCTATTTAAGTTATATATTTACTTAAATCCATTTCTTATTTATCCCTACTTTCACCTTTACTTTTAAATCAACATCTCACTTTGTTTTTCTTTTTCTTTTCTTTTTTTTTTTTTTTTTTTTTAAAAAAGAAGTCTCTTTTGGGATCCAGCAGCCGAGCGAGCAGCTTTCCGTAGCGTTGTTGCCGCGCAGAAGGAATCCGGGCTGCGGTCAGTCTGCTGGGCAGCAGGGAGAGAAGCGTCCCTGCTCTCTCTCCAGCCCCAATCTCCGCGGCGGCTCCTCTGGGGTCTCCTCGGCGCCCGTCGCGACGCAGCCCGAATGCCACGGAGCTCCCCGGGGCTCTGCGGAGCACCGTGCAGCAGGCACTGCCCARGCTGCCTCCTCYTTGCTCTCCTCCTCTCTTTCTCTCTCCTTCACTTTTGCTTGCCCCCTCGCTTCATTCCTGCAAGATGTTCCAGCTGCTGCCATTTTCTTAGTCCTGGGAGAGGGGGGCGTGTTGGATAATCTGTCATTTATTTAGCATTATTCCTGTTTTTGTTATTTTGTACAAACAGTATGTCTTTTTTTTCTTCTTTTTTTTCTTTTTTTTCTTTTTTTTTTTTTTTTTAAGATTTAAAAACACCTTCGTACAGCAGAAACAGACACGATGGATCCATGGAAAACAACAGAAAGGCAGCGCCCGGAGCATCAGATGCATGCAGGGTTTCGTGCACTTGGCGGCTGCCTGCTTGTAATTTGTATTTATTTATTTATTTACTTTTTTAACGTCAAAACGGACATGACCATTGCTGTCACTCAGGCACTCCAGAGCTGCTTGCTAAGAAGGTATTGCCCTCCAGCTGAGTATCTCCACAAGTTGCTGCAGTCAGGAACATGCAGTGTCCACCCAGAAAGGACAGGACAGAACGGGATGAAATATGGAAGGAAATAAAGGCAGAAGTTAGCTGCACACAATCAATAACACAGATTTTTTTTTTTCCCCTACAGATTAATTACTGGGTACTGGGACAAACTCTTCCTAATGCCAAGCAGATTAGGGCTGGTGAGGAGAGTCCCTAAGACAAGAGGTGCACACTCTCCATGCACTGGCTGTGGACACCAATGAATACAAATTACTTGCTAAAAAATTACTTGTTTGCCTGGACCAGAGTGGGGGCCGCTATCTGACAGGGATATGTCTCAGAAGCTGAAGTTTCCCAACAGATCATCAAAGAATCTGTCCCTAAGGAGTAGTCTGTGTCTCCCAAATGGCTTTTGCTTGATTAGGAATATTTTTTCTCTCTCTCCTTCTCTCTCTCTCTCTCTCTCTCTCTCTCTCTCTCTCTCCCCCCCCCTTTTCTCTTTCTCTCTTTGACTGTATAGTTTGCAGTAAGTTCCTCTCTGGAAGTTCTCAACAGCTCCACAGATACTGTCTATTGTTCAGGTTTACAAAGGTGTAGCTCCAGAAACAATTTATACCAAAGGCTTCTCCTGACTAGTTGTGTGTCAAATAACTGGGTTTATTTTCATCAGTCATATTCACTATCGTCTTCCCAGCTGAAAGAACAGCCGAGATCATCTACTTAGTTTTCTAACATTTCTTAGGTTTGCAAAGCTTTTTCACAACTACCTTATTAGTTCTCTCCCTTCTTGATGCCTACCATCTCTCTACAACAAAGTTCCCTGATTACTCTCTCTCAGACAGCTTGCATTTAAGGCTAGTTTCTTTTCAAAGTGACTTAAGCAAACCAGAACTTTTTTACAAGTGTGACTTGCACACAGTTACACTTCCTTTGGAAGCCAAAAATGCACACAAGCACATCAATTTAGTTTATAGACGTCAAAAAATATTCTTTTAACCAACATTTTGTGCTTTGGAAATGGTTCCTACACTGTAGCTTCCAGGAGCTCTCCAAAACCTCCTTTTGGAGGAGGTGYAACATGTGAGCAGCCGAGTGAAGGGAATGCACCTCTTCTCTGGCAGCTGAGGCTCCTCGTTCCTAGGCTTCCTCAGAACTCCTAGGCACTGCCACCAACTCATACTGATCTTTATTAATTTGATCTGCATGTTTTTCAAGACTCTACAGTAGACTAAATCCAGGAGAGAATTCTCTTGACATCTCTTTGATGCAAATAAGTTTTTTCTTCCCCTTCCCCACTGAAAAGGCTTTATCCTCCTCACTGCTTTACTCTCTGGAAATACTGCTGATTGACCAGCTCCTTTCAAAGCTTTCTGATGCACCCAACTGGCTTTTGCTCTTCAAATTCCATCTGTGACCTCTCTGCGATTTGCTTGGGATGGTTCCCATTCCTTTCTGTTGCTCTCAATAGGGCCAAATCCCCCACAACACGTTAGAAGAACTTACTCTTAAGCAGTACACAGATCTAAGACTCAAAGAGTACCTATACTTGAATCATTTATGGTGAAATGACAAAAACATAAGTGCAGGTGCACATTCCCCAGGTGCATCAACACAAGGTTTCCACAAAGTGTCAGTTTGTGTGTTTGTTATTAAATAGAAGACAAACAGTAAAAAGGTCTTAAGATTAGGGAACTTCGGTCTGTAAAATTATGTAACATAACACTTTAGCATACAATGAAAGGGGGCAGAAAGACTTTGTACATCTAAGTAAGAGAAGTAAGTAGGGCAATAAAAAAACTAAAACAGCTACATGGTGTAAATGTAATGGTGTAAGTGTAAATACTGCTGTCCTTCAAGGACAGAAAACGATTCTTTGCTCATATCAAATTTTATGATTAAAGCTTCCTCCCATACTGAATTATAGTAAGCTACCTGGGAGATATTTTAAATCCTCTGATAAAATTTCTTTAGTATCTTTTCCTCTATATTTTCTCCATACTGCACAYTGAATAGCATTAACTAACCACAAAGTTGGTAGAAAAGTTTGTATGAATATTTACTCTTATGATGTGACAATTATAGTATATACATTTTATGATATGTTTTCTAGAGTCTGACATTCCCATAAAGATGCCTGTACTAATAGACTGGAAAAGTAAATCCCTGAAACCTGGGAACGGCAGGGATTCAGGGAACAGCAAGGTGGGTACCCCACGAGGTACTCCTTGCCCTCTGCTTTGCTTTGCAGGTGGATCAGCCCTCTCCCCAGCACCGAGCTGAGCATCTGTGGGGAAGCACCGCCGGGACAGGGGCAGCCGCCCTCGGGCACACCTACCTGGCACCTGACTCACATTGCTGGGAATGGCAGATGATCCTAGGCAATCCCTACAACAGGGATGCAGGGAAAGGAATGCCAGCTCACAAGTGGGATTTTCAGCCTGCACACAGCAAGAACGCTGCTTTCTCACAGCCAGCTAGGAAGTTCCCGAGCTGCCCCACGCAGCAGCGCCCGCTGCTCCCTCCGCGCGCGCCCGTACCCGTGCYGGATCCTCACTGGAGGGGCGCCGCGGGTGCTCCGGAGCAGTGGTAGTGCACGTTGAGCCACTTGCCGTCGCGGCGGTGCCACACGCGGGTCTCCTCGGACTGCGTGGTGCGGGGCCGGCCCTGGCCGTCGATGTACTGCGTGAGGCGGATGTAGGCGATGCACGCGGCATCCTCCCCGATGACGTGCACGTGCGGGTTCAGGATCGTCGTGTGGATTGGCTTGCTGTTCTTGGACAGCACTGGCACAACACGTAAAACCATCAGCTTCATTTTGCCACTAAGAGGAAACACCTTCCCTGCCCCTCCAATGTGTTTGTGTTTACTCACCTCCAAATGGATTCTGGGGCACAACAAAAATCACTCCTGTAATTTTCCAGGCAAAATCCCAGCAATTCTTTCCCCCATCACTTGTYCTTCTTCTTTCTAAATTGAGCCTTTATTATTCCCTAGAATCACCTTGCCCCTTTGCTCGCACTTCTTCTCTAAGCTATACATCACTGGTGTTGTTTCCTCAGACACAGGAAAAGACGTTTTAATTATCAGAATATTGCTACAAGAGTCAATTATCAGGAAACCTTTTAGCTAGGCCTGCATTAAATATGAGCAGGCCCCCAGAGAAGGGAGAAGTCACTCCAGAACAGGTACCTGAGAGAGAAGATCTCTCTGCACACTTACCACTACGAATTACCTGCTAAGGGCCTTGAACTAACCTCTCCTAAATAAAACAAATTAAACAGCTGAGGATTTAACTTTCCAGTTATCTCATCCTGTGGAGACATCCAGGAAGGGAGGCAACTATGGCGTGTGTGTTACCCACATCCCTGTAAGTGACAGCCTTTCTCTCAACTCTCCTTGTCCCCCAGCTGACAAGGTGACCCTTGTATCCACATAAGGGGTTCATTAGGTGTTAGGAGATCTGAAACAGTCCAGAGAAAACTCCAAGTGAAGGCTCAGCTATCTTTATGTGTGACTGCATAGCATGCCTAAGTCAAACATACAGGTTGCTTCCATCGATACATGTTCATTTTTCCATTTCCATATCAGTAGAAAATCCAGTCCCTCACCTTTTAAACCCACTTCTTTCCATACYGGCAAAACATTTGCACCAGGCAAACTGGAACGTGGTAGTGAARGGAACTGAGGGTTAGAAGTGACTCTGTGGCTCAGAAAGGCTTTGGAGAGAAAGCATGCTGGCTTTTGTGAACGCCTCACCATCTACACAGAATGAGCCTACATAAGCACTGACAGTCTTCCCCCAAAAGCCAAAGTTACGGCATAAAAGAAGCTGCGAGAAAAGGCTCTTGGTATTACCAAATCTAACCACTCACAGTTCTCAAAGTAAAACTTGTGGAAATCCATTCCCTCAACGAGGTTTCCCAGTGCTTCAGGTTCAAATGACGTCAAGCCAGGATCACAGATTTTCCTGAAGAATAGAAAAGCAAAACAAAAACACGCCACAGCCTTAGAGCCTGCGCTGAACCCAAAGGTTATTTACACCCTGAAGAACTTGTGAACGTTGCACCTCGCACCCTGTGTGCACCTAGCGATAGCCTTACTCTGAGGATTAAGTCCCTGGAGGATTGAGGCCTAATGCAGCAACACAAAACTGGTGCTTCTTACAGGCTCTCGTGAAACAGGCCTCTGCATTTCTGCTATTTCTTCCCTCTCTGCCCACCTCAGTGCTCTCTCCTCCCTTACAAAAGGATATTTTACTCTTGCTTTTTGATACCTGGCTGCTACTTGAACCTCCTGTAAAGGAATCAACCACATCTTGAGTACAGTTGATGGAAGCTAAAAAACATGATGCTTTCTACTGTGTGTGGCCAACAACAGCCACCAGTACCTCTGCACTTGTGCACAAACGGGTGAACAACCTGCCAGAGGCATCTGTGCACTAGCCAGCTGTACTTACGTATATGCCTCAAAGTCTCCATTGTTGATGGCTTCTATCAGTTGCTCCGTTATCTTAATGATCTCTTGCTTACGCACTGTGGACAAGAAGAAAGAGCAATTTAACGGTGCATGAGACTTGAATGGGAATATGGGGCTAAGTGGGTGATTCCTACAAGCAATTTGCAGCACACCATTAGTCTGGGTCTCATAGGATGCTGCTCCCTGCATTCTGGAGACGTGCAGTAATGACAGCCATCCATATGAGGGTAGGGGAACAGTGGTATGAAAAGGGAGCGGTGATCCTATAATGCAGAGAAGGGGGAAATAAAGATACTTATCCTATTGAACTTGTTTCTTCTAAAAAGATTTGGCTTAGTAACCAGGGCTGTGTCCTGAACGACAGCTCTAGGTGCTTCTAGGAGTCTGACCTAGAATGTCAGTAAACCGACCAACCTGAAGCGCTTGTCTGGCAGCTGTAAGATGGGCAAAACTCTCCAGCACAGCAGCCGTACAAGCACGGCCGCCGCACAGATCAAGCCCATCGTAAAAAGTCTCCCAACAACTTGCCTGTCACCATCACCAGTACACCAGATACTATGAGTGCTGCAAACAAGCATTTGGGACACACAGCAATAACTGCTGAAAGCTAGAAGGACAGTCAAAGCAGGATACACGAGTGGATGGACAGGTACATAGTCTGCAGCATGCACACTATAGGAACACGCTGTTTTTCAGGCAACTAACTCTGCCGATCCCTATGACAGATCTTTTTAGCTCTCTCTCACAGTACTGCATTAACTCAGCCTGGGGCATGGGCTCTGAGATGAACGAAGGCTGATGACTAGTCATCTACTGTGGATCCAGTCCCTTTCTGGCCAGCACCCCTCAGCTTCCTTCTCTCAGCTTCCCACAGCTGACAATCTAGCTCCCAGCGAGGCTTCAATTCACTTGCCCTGATTTTGGTGACATCTGAAATGCAGATGTCTCAAACAGAATTAGTTGCCTGACCATCTCTTCTTTCATGTCTGAAAATAAGAAGGCACCTCTGGAAAACTCATCTGAGATATTTCAGATACTTTTTATCAGGGAAATGATGTTTAAAAGAAGCTAGGTTGGATTTAAATGACAAGTCAGGGAAGATGCATTCTGCACTAGATGCCAGATGCCAGTCTGAACTGCTCTTCCCCTTGAGCTCCATGCAGTACCTCAACCCAAAGCACAGCTGAAGACTAGCAAGAASATAATCTCACTGGTGTCTGCATCCATTCTGGAAATCCTGTAAGAAATTTATACTACCCAGCTAGGCACAGAAAAAAAATGGCTTATGATAGTAAGGGAGGTTTTCCTGCTAGTGCTGTAACATCCTATTTCTATATGTAGAATGAGGTATGCAGGGAACAGATCAAAGGGACGTGTTAGGTTTTGTCTGTTATGAAAAGTGTTGTGACAAGCAAGTCGCTTGGTGTCAAAGCGATGCCCACACGGGGCTCTCCCACCCCACACTGAGGGCATGGGATGTGCAGAGTCCCAGGGAGAGGCCCTGCCTGGGATAAGGTGGGAGATGGGCAGGCCACAGCCCCCCCCGGCCAGCTCATCTCGAGGCATCTCCCCACACGTCCCTACGCAGCAGCATTCACCCTGCATGTGGCACAAGCCCAGTGCTCCAACCTGCACCTCTGGCTTTCACTGTGCACCCCAACGAGACCGACCGGCAGCGGGGGACCCGTTTGTGCCGGGATGGGGGCTGCGGGGCTGCACAGGCCCGAGCTCCGGGTGCCGCTCGCTCCGGGTGCCGCTCGCTCCGGGTGCCGCTCGCTCCGGGTGCCCATCCCGGGGCGCCCCGGCCGGCGCCGCGTGACCCGCGCGCCCTTCCCGGGCCTGTCCCCCCTGCGCGGCCTCCAGGGCGGCCTCCCCGCGGCCCCGGCGCGCCCCCTGGCGGCCCCTGGCGGCGCCGCGGAGCGCGGGAAGGCTGAGGCGGCCGCGCGGAGCAGCGAGAGGGCCGCGCGGGACGGGACGGGACGGGACGGGACGGCGTTAGTGGCACTACCCGCTATGGCAGCCAGCCGCTAACTTACGCGGTGCGCTGTTAAGGGCAAAGGGAACTACTGGAGTGAGCAGCGGCTCCGACCGAGCGCGCTCGAACTCCAATGTCTGCCCTGGGCTGTCCCAGGCAAGCAGCTTCTCTTCGCAAGACTGTGTAGCTGCAAAACAAATGTAAGCGTTAAAATAAACGAACAGAAAGCCAAACAAAAACCAGCAAAGAGGCACAAACACACACAGCCCCAACCAGAAAGCCAAACAAAAACCAGCAAAGAGACACAAACACACACAGCCCCAACCAGAAAGCCAGACAAAAACCAGCGAAGAGGCACAAACACACAGAGCACAACCCCCCGGGCACACAGAGACATCCACATCCTGGCACCTCTGCCCGCTTGGTGGCCTCTGGCACAGGGGCYGTGCTGGGCTCTGCTCTGAGGGGGTCACTGGCACCCAGGCAGGAGACCCCTCACAACACAGTGGGAATCACCGATGCTGCAGTCTGGGGACGACCTAACAGGCTGGTCAGAGCGGTGGCACAGCAGCACATGGGCAAGCACAAGAGACAAGGGAAGGGGAAAGGAAGCAGTGCATCCGCGTCACTGCGGATCTCAGCTTGGGGAGGTGCAGGCAGTGGGGATGCTGCCCTGCTCAGTAAGCTGGTGATTTGGCGCTGCTCGGGGTGTTGCGGTAGGACCTTTCTACAAGCAAGAGGCACAGCTTAAGAAAGCTGTGATGGGTATTTCATAGCAAAAAAAGACTTAAGAGATCATGTCCCTTCCAGTCTGACTAGACAAAACACCTTCCCCATGCGCCTCAAACTCAGCGGTTTCACATTCCTAGCACAGCGTCAAAAATAGCAGAGAGGCTCTGAGCTGCATGCAGGAAACCAGGGAAAGAAGACAAGAAGAGACAGAAGAGGGCAGCCCTAATCCTTCTTCATAGCCTTCACCATCTCAACAGATGGATCAAACTACACCAGCTCATGCAAGGGATCATTCCTATACATCTCTAAACAGTCAGAAAAGGAGTCAGGTAGTGGGAAGGCTGGAAACCCCACCAAAGTCTTCTCCAACTTAAAACTTCTTACACTTTCTTGGTTTCTCAGCCACAGGCTCCTCTACAGAGGCAGCCAGTTCAGGAAGGAACACCCTTCCTGAAATAGGAACAAAATACACATAGCAGACGGACTAACCAAGGTCCCAATTAACTGAGATAGTGAGAGAGACATGGAAGGAAAAGCACACAACAGAGATGCCCCTCAGATCCACCATTATCTAAGGGTTTTCATTTGGAGCACCTAAGTGGATCCAGAAATGCTGAGGGGTCTTCCCAGAGCCACATCCTCACTCTTGGAGCATCCCCAAAACAGTCTGCAAAAGCTACTTGTCCTCCATTCTGTACTTCCCRAGCACCATCTGTATCTGAGGAACTGAAAAGTTCTCGATCAAACAGGACTGAACTCAGCCTCACAAATCCCCTCCAAAGCAGGTCTGTACCATTGTGTACATTTACAGAAAGGCAATCAGAGATGCAGTGACCTGCCTGAGGCAAGCCCAAAAGACAACATCTGCAACTGCAAAGAACTGCATACCTGACCCGGAGGAAAGCAAGGGAATGGAATTAGGATGAAATTAGCTAGGATGAGGTTTTGTCTTGTCTTTTTTATTTTTTATTTTCTCCAAAAGGGGAAGGAAAATTTGGAGAATTTCATTGTGCAAGGAGGGGATTTTGAAGGAAGGGAGATGATTTCTTTTTATTCTGGAGTATTGGAAATGAAAAAAAAATCAACATTCTGGGAGGAAGGGCAGGAAAAATGGGAAAGGTGGAGGGAAGTGTTGGAAAAAGATGCCGTGAAGCACTGCACCCCTGGACTTACTGGCTGAGAAACAGAGAGAAAGCTGGGACTGCATGGACTCAGTCTGTGTTTTGCTCTCACTGTGCCTCCGTCCTTCAAGCACTGAGCTGCCGTCCCCGGTGGAGAGCGGGGGAGCTAGCATGGCAGGGAATTAAAACACARACACAAACAAAACACGCAAGTTCAGTAAATAAAAAAAGAGAAAGGAAACAGGAGAACATCAAAGAAACCACAATGCTGGGCACAAAACATGCAGGAGTATCCTCCAGGCCAAAGCCAAGTAGGCAGCTCCACAGCATGGTCCTGCTGGGCGACTTGTAAGCACATGGCGGGGCGCAAGCTGCTCCCTTTAGTCCCACAGCAGTGGGAGCAACACAGCCTTGAGGCAGCTGTCACCAATGTATCACCAYGTCCCATGCTCCACAGCAGAGCAGATCTGCTTAACCTGCCTCTGCTGAAAGTAAGAGGTGACAAGAAGTGTACAAGCACTTCCCTCCTCCCAGCGTCATGGCCATGCAGAATGCTGGTAACTCCAACGCACCCAGAGCTTTTGGGCTATTTCATTTTGCACTGAGTGTCTGCTTAGCTGAAAACATGGAAGGGCAGGGTGTGAATGGGAGGCATCTGGTGAATGCTRCTGTACTTAGAAGTAAAGCACTAACATTACCCATTAGAGCTGTCCATAGCACAAATCACTACTGTGCAAGCTCCTTCCTTCTCAACCACAATTCTAATGCTCCCTTCTATTAAAAATATATTCCAACAGCTCTGCCAATAAATCTCAGTCATGATCTGCAGCAATGCAGCCCTGTATAATTCTTCAGTGCATCCAGTTCAGGCAAACAGTCAGCTGCCCTCCTTCCCACCTCCCTTCCATCCCAGTCCTGGCCCTTCTCTCTTCGCAGCACCCATATTCTTGACTTGAATGGGTTCMATCTTGGGAACTCTCCTGGACAGAAACTGCCAAAGCAGGCAGCTCTTTGGACAAATATCTGTTCTGAACTGATATCCAGCAGAGATTAGATAAATCCATTTCATTATCATATTATGAAAATCATCCAGTTCCCTTCCTTCAAAGCTTTATTCTTAAGCCATGCTTCCTCTTCGGG
>NW_020454150.1:1832162-1924119 GCF_003342845.1 Nothoprocta perdicaria | reverse complement strand
AGAGGTAGATCACTACCCTGTAATGAGGTCAGGTCTCATCTGATACAAGCTGCTTGCAGAGTTCACTCAGCCACTGGCATGCACTGCTGTTCCTGACGACTCCTAAGAGGAGGAGCCAGCAGTTTATGCTAAGGCGCAGGAAAAGCTTTGGGAAGCATCGAGGTGACATCACTGCATCCACCACCTTGAGCATCACAGGGCAAGCTTTGATTCTTCCCAGGCACCATAACTCTCATTGAGCACAGGGAGAGCAAGAGCACCTCTGCCTCAAAGTACAAGCKGCATTTACCTCAAAATGCAAACTGTATTCACTCTTTCTGAATCTATTTTTTCAGGAAAAATTATTTCCTTTCTTCCTTCTTACAAGGGTCAGATAATGGGCAGCTGCTCTAACAACATGAGCAAATATGGGACTGGGGAATGGTCAGAGCTCCTTTATCTGAGGCAGTTTTACAAGCACAGAATGTTTACGATAGGGTCACTGAAAATTGTGCAATTTCTCACTATCATCTCTCTCTCCTGAAATCAGGGATAGGGGAAATCAACTCTGTTCAAAGATAAAAAGCTCAAAATGATCTTCATCATAGAAACAGGACCAGACAGAAAAAACAAACAAAWAAACAAAAGTGTGTGTACATCACTGAAGAGATTYCCCAAAAGGGGCGAGAAGAAAAACTGTGCTTCTCTGGCATGGCAGTGACGAGAGGTTTCAACTCTAGCCGGTGGGGAAGCACAGAAAGCTCAAGGGACCAGTAGGGATTTTCTTAGCCTAGAAATGAACTGGAGATGAATAGATTATGATATTTTCAAGGCAAGAATTTCCATTCAGAGACAAAAGGAAAGTTGTTCAGGGCAAACAGGGTTCATTCACCAGCAAGGCTAAGTCAACTGGTTCCTCAGAGCATGGCCCCACTGCAACAGGAATAGGCRTCTTGACAAGTTCATGATTGAACCGCACAAGCAAATCCTGGAAACTAGTTCCTGATCCAGGTTCTTTTCCTTGCACTTAACAGTATTAGAGTTTACAGGCAAAACACCTACCTTTGAGATCCTCATCTTCRGTAGTGGTGTTACAGCTCTCTGTGGATCCCTGCACAGCAGAACAGAACGTTACCAGACATCAGCAGTCAGGAGCATTAGGAAAGGCTTTGATTTGTTTGTGGAAGAGGAGGAGGAAGGCATAAAAACACAGGCAGCTATCACATAGATTGAATAAAACAAAGAAGATTTGGATGGAAGCGAGCCAACTATCAAGCAAAGCTTAGCTGCATCTCTTCTAAATGCTTGCATGTTCAAGCAGTCCAGGCCCTCCACACAAGCGGAAGTTAAGCTGTATCTTGTGAGATCATTGCTTTTATTTGGAAGAATAGCCCCAGGAAGCTTAAAAAAAATAAAATCCTAGGCTTTCTCAAAGGAACAGGGGAACAGATCTCCATTTCAGGAAGAAATAAGTGCATGAGTGCCTGTATCTTCTCATCCCCTCTACACACACAAAGGAATGATGCTGACACACCAAACTGGCAAGAGATTACGCTTCTCAAACAGCCATCCCTACTCAGCCTGGTCTAGAGATCCACAGCTCTCCAACACTATGTTCTCCAGCAGCACTCAGGATCATGCTACAAACCAGACACCAGAAGGGCAGAACCCCAAGTCAGAAACACAAAAACGAGAATGACACAAGGGAGCAGAAGTCTCTCTGACCGCACTCCCATCCCTTACCTTGATGCCATCGGTAGCATTATGGACAACAGTTGTTTGAGGCTCCTAGGAAAGGATGGAAGAACTCATTAAATTCTCATTCTGTGGCATGGTTTTCCCATATGCTTTCACTCCCCAGGAAGTGGAGAAAAGGTGACTGACATAAAAAAAGAGTCAAACCACAAACTCCAAGCAGCACACGTGCGCTTGCCGGCGTGCGCACACACCTCCTGCGCGGGGTTCCTGAGGAGAGAGACTGCCTAAAAGCTACCGACACCAGGAGACAAAGCCCCCAGATTCCCTGCAGCTCTCCCAGATGCCCAATTTGCTTCTGGAAAACCACGCTGGCACCAACGCCAGGTGGCAACAGGAGAGTCGGTCCCCAGTGCACAAGGTGCTCATGCAGTCATGACCCCTCAGCAGCATGTCTAGAAATTGCTTGGAAAAGGGTAGAGATGAAGGGAAGTGTAATACTGGGTTGGGGCCTTTGTCTCCCAGCTTTTGTCAGGTTTGCCTGGTATTTTACCCTRAAAAGGGACATTCATAATTTCCACAAGAAGCAAGTTGGTAATTCAGARCACCCCAATGTTCCTCACTGAGGAGCCATTATGGGAACTGGGCTGTGAGAAAAGGCACATTTTTCTAGAACAAGTCTCTAAAATGAGAACTGATTCCAAAAAGCGGTGGTAGTAGTARTAATAATAATGATAGTAATCAGAAAGGCCTCCTCAGCATCAAAATCATAAGAAAGCCAGTGAGTGAAGGGGAAGCTGAAAATTATGAAGTGTCCCAAGAACCCTTCACGCTACCCTAAACAAGAGGAGCATCGGGTCTCTCCAGCTGCCCCCAAGCGCAGCGAGCAGCGCCCGGGCTGTGAGCGCTACCCCGTGCTCGCTCCCCTGCTRCAGGGGCGCAACCCGAGCACCCCGCACCGCTTCCTGCCACCGAGACGGCTCCAGCGGGGCGGCTCAGCGAGGCATCGGCGACCGTGTGGGGCAGCGGCCAGCGCGTGTCCCGGCTCCCCTGTCACCACCCAACCTGCCGGGCACGGAGAGGGCCGCGTGCTGCGCCGGGGCGCTGGGCACCCCACACAGCCCCAGCACCCGGGCACCAAGGCACATTTGTCCATGTGCTGCCCGGGATCCCCATGCAGCGCTGGCGCCCACGCGGCCGCCCAGCCTTTCCTCCGAAAACCCCTCACCCGCCCTTTTCTCCTGAGGTCCCTCCTGCATGTCCCAGGTGCCGGAGGGGGATGGAGCCGCCCACTCTCCTCCTCCAGCCCAGCCTCCCAAAAGCCAGCAGGAACAGTCGGACAGGACACACACAACTAGATAGGGAGGGCACAGGGGGAAGTCCAGGCAAGCTGCGCTCCAACCACTGCTCCGCGCCCGCGCCAGCCCCAAGCCGTGAGGCTGTGACGAGGCCCCCCAGCAGCGCAGGGGCACACACAGAACCAAGCCAAAACACAAGCGGAAACAGAGCAGCACAAGCAGCACTCGGGGTCGGGGTCAAGAGRGGACAAAATCAAAATTAGACCAAACAGGAAAAAAAAAAATAGCGCTTGGGGAGATACCATGGACGTCTGCACTGGGGGTGTTTCTTTTGCAGTGCTTACTATACTGGTTTTGTTGTTGCTCTGTGGCTGAGACAGAAAAACATCGTTTTAGTTCCCCGGCTGGGCAGCAGAGGCAGCAAGAAAATGACAGTTTGGCTCAATCCCAACCACGGCCGCAGGCCCTCCCCTCCCGCCAGGCTCATCCGCCAAGGGCAGGCAGGAGCAAGGAAGGCTTCCCCGGCCCCTGGGCACCTGCCTTCCCCTGGGGCCCTCAGATGGGGAAAGGGAGGCACCAAAAACCCAAACATGGGGGGACTGCTCGAGCTAGGAGGAGGGAAAACAAAAGGGGCGAAAAGGCAGCAGCCCAAAGGGGTGGGGGAATCCTGGAACAAGCACCAGCAAAAATATTGGGGGAAGGAGGAGAAGAAATGGCAGCAGCAGCCTCAAGAGAAGGGGACTGCAGAAGTGAGAGGGATGCAATAGTCATGGCATAGTCTCAAACTGGGGAGAAATGGGGTTGTGAAGGAGGAGTCCCAAAGTATGCAGGTRTAATGCTAGGTATGCAATGATGATGAGGGTCCCAGAGAATCTGCTGATAGGGAAAAAAAAGTGTGCTCAGCCCTAGAAAAGGTAGAGAAAAAGTGAAGTATGGTGCATTGGATCCCTGTTGTGACCCAAATGAAGACTTCAGGACCAAACTATGGAGGTGGTGGATGAGGGGAGGAGAGGCTGCAAATTCCCCAAGCAGCAAGTCCTCCGGATGGCACCCAGCAGTTTTGCATCCTGTCCGGCTTCAATCTCTCTTGTAGCTACGTTACGATAAAAGTCTCCATTTCCTGCATATACCCAGCACAATAGTGAGGCAATCAGCAGCTTTCTGCAGGAAAATGCCCCACTGCACCACACAGCAACGAGCCAAGTCTGCTTCTGTGGGATGACAGAGCARTGTCCACTAGTCTGTGTTTCTAGCCCACAAATCCAGCCAGTTGTTGCAGGCCTGAAGGTGCCTGCACACTGCTATACAGCTCTCTGTGCGACCATAACGCAGCGCTGCGGCCGCCGATTGCCCCGGTTTGCACGCCGTGGTTCCTGGCAGGGCTCTCGCTGCAGCCCGACCTCGCCGCAGCTGCTCCTCACGCCGCCCTCCCGAGCGCTGCCCGCGGGCACAGGGCGCGAGGTCCCCATCGCGCTGCGGCCCGGGCACGAACGCGCTGCCAAGCGCTCCGCTAGGTCAGCTAGAAACAGAGCCCGCGAGGTCCGGCCTCCACACGCRCCCAGCAGCGCTTCAGCTCCCTTTACAAGGGGAGCTCGAGCTGAGCCGTCCCTTTTGGAGCGAGTAGAGAGGGCAAGGAAAGAGGAAAGGCAGGGAGAGGAAGTGGGAGAGAGAGGCAGGAATTAGTTCTTAAAAAGTCCACAGAAAACAGTATACGACATGCTCGTCCCAAAGCTAAGGAAGAACAAATACACTTCATAATTTGCTGCCTTTCCCTGTATAACCTCACTTTGTCCCTAAGGCTTTGGCTTTCCAAGAGCCTTGATTCCTTCATGGATTTCCAGCCTGATGGCAGAAGAGTTGAGTATGGATGAAAATATGGATGCAAGAGGGGAGAAGAGCAAACTCAAACAAACAAACAAACAAATAAAAAAAAAAAAACACCCAAAGAGATCCCAAGCTCTTGTGTGGTAGAAATACAACGAGGTTTCTGGCAATGTTGGATTCACCCATTCATACAGCACTGAGGTTCCTCTGCCTCTTCAGAAACAGTGATCCTAAGGCAAAGAGTATCTTCTAGTGAGAAGAGTACAGCTTAKTTTTCTTAGTCTACCGAGGTATGAGGATACAGTTAATACAAAAGCAGCTATAAAAAATTCTCCTGATTTTTTTTCACTCYGTTCTTTAGATTTGCTTCCTGCAGGTTTACTTTCCGGAAGGCTTTATAATCAAAATCCAATGGAAGAATCACCGAGGTAGCCACTGTTCTGAAAAGCAGTCAACAGCAGTTTGTTAAGGTGCGGGATGTCACCCTACAAAGCACAAACCCCSACACAGCCCAGATGCACAGCCCCCTTTCCCGGCTGCATCCATCATACTCTTCCCCACCTGCGTCTCATTTTTACCACTTGCTATGCATCGGCTTTCCAGGTTCATGGAATACTTAACTCTAGGACAAAGTCCCAGATAAACAGGGGGCGACAGGCTCAGTCCATCCCGGCRTGGGACTCATGAGATGCCTGAATCTTCCCCACATGCCCATGTCCCAAGGCCATCCAGCCCAGCATCCTTCACGGAGACCAGTGTGTCCTTCCTCGAGCCCRGGTGCCACGGGACACTCTAACCCCTCCTCGCCCTCCCATTCCCAAGCACCACACAGGCCTCGATCCTTGGCACTTCACAGCTCAAGTTAAAAGGCAATTCACCTAAAAAAGGTGCCAGGCCCTTTCTAAGCTCTCTTTAACACAATTAGTTTTGGCACAGCAGTTGGAAGTGCTTCCTGAGCCAGACAAGAGACAGACAGACAGGCACAAACAACACAGGGGGTGCAAGAGAAAGAAAACAGACCAGTGATCATATCGCTCGGGACACCCTCTCACAGCCAGCAAAAAGCAAATAAGTACCAACATATGGGCTCCCTCTGCTTATCTGGCCACCTTCACTGCCTCACTGTTTTCCGAGGCTCACGCTTATACGGTTTACATATCCCAGCTGCTTTAAAACAACAAGCAGAGGGAATTTGAGTAGCGCTGGCAGTGGGCAGAGAAGACAGGCGCGAAGCCCTCCTGCCCCGGACTTTGGTATAGGCAGGGCTAGGGAAATGTCAGTCTCCCACGTTGGATTTTCCAAGCCAAACTCCGTGCTTTTTGTGCTTACATGGGTTTAAGATGTTACTGAAGGAGAAAGGGGGGACATATTTTCCAGATAGTAATGCAGAAACATATTTTCTGCTTTCTCAGGACCATAATATTGCTACGTACAATAGGGGAGAAGTGTTTTCTATTCTTTYTCTAACAGAGACAGGAGCTACAATGCTACTAATGCACTTCAGATACTGCCCAGACCTCAGTGCCAGGCACTGGCATTGTCTGAGGGGCTGTACATGCCTCCTTACAATATGGCACTGGCCAATTTTCTCTTTGCCCCCTTAAAACTGATTTGACTGCTTTTCTGACACATTCTATGAATGTCAAACACATCTGGATGGATGAAAAAAGGGAATAAGACAGGGAAGGGCAGTTACCAGGTATTTGGTCATGCTGGGAGACACAAATAAGATCGGGACAAGAGGAAGTTGGGGATTATGGAGGCTCCCACAAACCTCTTGGGGACAGAAGGCTAAAAAAGAAGGGAGCAGCAGCCCYGAGGCGCCCACACCAGCAGCGCAGCCCCCTCGGGCTCTGCCGCTTCTGGAGCGGCTCCAAGTCAGTTCTACACTGCAGGGCTCACCAAGGACGATGGCAGCAACGCCAGGCAAAGCCCCTGCTCCTCTTTTTGGCACCGCCGCAACAGAACGACAAAGCCCCCTGTCCGGGCAGGGCGCACGGGCTCTGCAGGGCCCGGGAGAAGCCCTGCCACAGATCACACACCGAGAGCGGCCAACTGCGCTTCCAACCGCTGGTTTTCCGCACAAAACGGGAGCCGTGCGACTGGCCGGGGGGGGATGGCAGGCAGTCCCGGGGCCCTTTTAGTGAGGACATGGACCGCTGAGTGCACGAGGAGCCCCGCCACCGCCCCCCGGCGCGCACATGCTATGTAGGGTGATGAGCACAAGCCGAGCGTGCATGGCATGGGAATGGCGGACGCACGAATCGCAGGCAGCTTACGGGAGGTGCTCACCATCAAATGCACACTGGAGCTCGACTTCCTTTTCTGGACACACCATTGAGAGAGGGAAAGAGAAGGGAAGAGAGGAGATGAGAAGAAAAGCACAGAAACTATTCACACATCAGTGTGCCGGCAAGGGCCCCCCTGCTAATAACACTCCCCTGGGAACGAGCAGCAGCAGAAACGCACGGACACGCAAAAAAGTGCGGAGAGAAGTCRCTGTTAGAGAACACCACCACACCCCGGGGAAAGGGCAGCGCCGCAGATCCCATCCATTCCAACGCCAAAGCCAGGACACAGGTGCCATACACACGGATGTACGGAGAGGGGAAGAGGGGGGGCTGTATTACGTATGCACAAGACAAGGGTGTGAGCTCTCCTACCTCGGAGCTAAGCACAGTTTCTCCAGCCACTCAAGGGGTTAGGCACAAAACTCCTCACATTTGGAGAAAGCAAACGTGTGTGCTCAACACCGTCATGAGAGGGTAGGGAGGAGGACACAACAGCATTCCCAAGGGCTAAAGATGAGGGAGTTTCTGTGGATAATGTGGGGAGAAGGGCTGCCTTGCACAGGAATTGGGGCTGACGCAGGAGAGGACAGATGCACCCACACTCCGAAGTGCAGAAAAGGCAAGGAGGTGCTCCACAACTGGAGCACCTTGTGCTCTCAGAAACTGAGACCAGTGTGCTAATGCTACCCATCTTTCCAGGACATGTTCTCCTGTCCACACACAGCTTCAGGCACCCTCTGCATGCCGAACTCCGATCTCCAGAAGGCTGGATCCGCACGCACCCCTCTGCTCTGCCCAGCCCCAGCTCGGCCGGCTCTCCCTCCTTGCAGCACCAGCTGTTCCCCAGCCACGTCTGCCTGCTTCTTCCCCCTGCTGCTCCCCTTGGCTGCTCCTTCTCTGCCCATTCCAGGGGGGAGCCTCCTCCCATCCACACTGCCAGGGCRCTCCCTGCCCTGGGGAGCCCTTGGGGCCGTGCCCCCCCATTTCCCACGTGTCAGGGTCCCCCCCGGTGCCTCCAATCCTGCCTGCCAGCCCCATGGGAGAGCTCGCACACGCCTACAGGTCGGTGGGGCTCTGTGAACGTCCACCCAGCAGCGCATTCCTGTTCACTCTGTGTAAAGGCCAGGGCAGAGCACACACTGCAGGGGCAGTTTGCAGCTAGCAGAGCTCCTGCCTCACCCAGTGCTGAACTCCAGGATGGACAGAGGCTGGTGCTGCCGGATCTGTTCAGCATTTTGCTCACTAAGCTTCCATTTCACAGGTGCAATACAGGACTTGCCTGATTTACAAACTTATGATTCCTTACATCATCTTTTTTTGGACAACTTAGTTTCTCCACATTTTTTTCCTCAAGCAAAAGCTAAAAYGGAAGGGACCTCCAGTATACAAACATGATGCTCAGACCACCAGCAACTTAGAGGAGTCCTTGTTCCCGGGCACAGAGCAGAATCCTTCTCCAGGAAAACTGGAAATTCACACCTGATGAAAAATGACTCCAAAATGAGTTTTTATTTTTAATTTATCCTACAAATTCATCCTACAGAGAGACAGCACACACAGATATGGCAGGGAAGGTTTTCCTTAAGGAAGATGGTCTCATTAGAAGTGCCTACAGATTTCCCACGAGAAACAACAGAAATAGAAACAAGAAGGGGGTCAGAAAAAGTTAACAGACAATGAAATAGTTTATATCAAAGGAGAACTAACCAAGCCACACGGAACACAAACACGCAGCCCTCCCCCCAGTTCTCTTTTCAGAAATTAGAGACACAAGAAACACTGACACACGAGGAAATTGAGCCCTCTGCAGATCTGAATTTAATTAGAGCACAATCTAAATTTAAAACACTGCTGCTCTATTAACATGGCATGATGGATTCTGGAAATCCCAGACAGTACATCACTACTGGCCAGTATAATAATAACAAAACCCAGCTTGTTAAGTAATACAAAATGGCTGGGGGAGGGAGGGGGTGAGGCCTGCATTAAGACCAGAGCTTAAAAGACAGCTGTGGACTGACAACGAGTGCTCAAGCACCYAAACACAGTAACACCCAAGACAAAATATCGTCAAGGACGTCACGAACAACAGATCAGTCGCCCTCTCCTCTGTAATGGAGGCATAAGTCACCTATGGCACCTAAGAGCAATATATGAACTAGCAAAACTTCTTTTTGTGTTCTGTGTCTACAATTAGCAAAAAAAAAAAATAAAGCAACAGAAGTTTGGCTATGACAGAGCTTCCACAATGCAGCTACATCTCTGTGTGTAGCTAGTATTTCTAGGCAGTGCAAAGACAGCCCAGGCAACAGGAAAATAAAAGGTGCTGCAGCCAAGCAGCCTCTGGTGAGGAGCCTCACCGATCACTGCAAAGACTTCCCCACATCTGAGAGGKGACAAAACACTCTCTCAAAGCAGTACAGACATTTTCCCCTCAAGCCTATGGGCGAATCTTTTGGGTGCATTTGGGTGAAATTCAGGTGTTCCAATTGCCTTCACTGAAACTTGAGGGAAGAAAGAACCCTGCTGTGGGTAACACCGAACAGCAGAGCACACAGTGAGCTGAACGCACGTGCAGGAGTCGCTGCCTTTCGGGACAGCAACAGTCCTGGGAACACCCGGGGCAAACCATCCCCATCACCCACAGAAAGCAAGATGTGGGCTAGAAGATGTCATAAGAAGCAAAGAGTGGACCCAGCCAAGGGCTCAGTTATGGTTCAGGGCAGTCAATTATGTGATGCTGAGTAAATCATTTCATCTTTGTGAATCCGTCTCTTCTCTCACGCTTTGCCTGCTCATCTCKCTAAGTGTGAGCTGGGAGGCAGGGTTTCTGCTTAGGCATTGGCACAGCACTAAGCTGGACCTTAGCTCTCAGGTGGAGTTTAAGCATTACAGCAATACAAGTGAACAAAATGAATGCATCAAAGGTTAGTGAAACGTGTTACTGGATGTCAGCCCTCCATTCAACCAGATCTGAAGTGCTCCCCAAGCATCCCRAATAAAACATTTCAGCATAAAACTGTTGTGTGCAGGTGAACTTGGGCCCTCCTCATTTATTTTCACCGTTCAATCTTTAAACAGTGTCTGAAAAATCATTAAGAGCCCGCTTGTAGAAGCGGGAGCATTAACTCCTGTGCAGATGTTACTCGACCCCTCCGGATCTCAAGAGGGCCGTTTTCTAAGGGCTCCCTCCTGGCTCCCTTTGCCAGCACCCTCACACGCACGCCCACAGACTGCCCTCCCAGCAGCAATTCCAGCTGCACAGCTCCTCTCCTGCCTCCTCCCCACCTTTGGGGGATGCTTTCCCAGCAGAGGAAGCTGCTACTGCCCGGGATGACATCTGCACGCTCTGCAATGTTTGTTACAAACAGCAAACAAACAGGATTTGGTGCCTCTGCAGAGGGCAGGTTTCACCACATCAACCTCCTCACACCAGCCCCCTAGATTTCTGCTTTCAGCCCAATTCTCTTTTCAGCTATCCTGTGCAGCTTCTTCYGGCTAACAAAACCATGAATATGCAGTAGAGTGGCAAGGTACAAAGTCAACAAGTTTTGCAGAGCACTTSAAATGAATGCTGTCAAAAACCTTGCACATCCTCTAGCTTTCTACACAAGTTACTAGTTAGAGAGTTACACTGCGCCTGAAAAACGCTGGTAACATTTTGTATCTCTTAATCAAAAACCAAAATGCTCAAAAGAAGCAAAAAAGGAAATCAGGAAAGAAGAGCTAAGTTTAAAATGCTTCTAATTACACACTTAACTAAAAATAACATTTTGAGCATTAACATCTTCTGATTATGAAGATGAATTTGTCAGGCCATCTTAGATCTGGAAACATGTGCATCTTCTCACACTTGTAATAGGGAAAATTTCCTTTTAGGAAAAAGGGAACACGAGTGTTTGAAGTGCTGCCCAGAGACACAATGGACAGGAGCACTGCAGCACTAGCGATAGAGAGCCCAGCTCCTGACAAAGTCAGAGAAAGGATATTCACCACAAAGTGTCCTTGATCTTCATCCCCTTGTYTGTCCCAGCCCATTCCTTAACCCCGCTCACCAGCGGATGGCAAATCCCGGTCACAAATGGAAAGAGGAACAAGAAAACAAATAGATTTGATATGAAACTATGGAAAGCAGATGTAAAGATTGTAGTTGYACAATGTTTCTTATAAATACAGAATTTAAAAAAAATACAAATAAACCCCACAGGACCTACAGTGGTGGCCCCAAGGTATGTGGTGTGTTACATGGCTCTGCAGTTCGTCACCCAGAATCTTCCAGCCTCACTTTCTGCATTTGCAAGTAGAAAGTTATGATCCTTGGGAATAAATCCTGAGCCTTGATGCTACTCCACCAGCCTGGAAGCAATTCTGCCTGAAGAGAGCAAGTGCAGCACTACCAGTGCAGGAAGGTTTGGTGGGCAGGGATAATTTAAGACACAAGGCACTTTAAATCATTCATTATTTAAGATAATGAWCGGAAGATGGAAAAGTTCTCAAGTGCCAAGTTGATGAAACATCTACCAATTAGCAAAATTAGTACTTGAAACAGAAGCAGTAGTGCACAATGAAGACCAGGAGTGTTTCAAATGGAAGGGAAAAGAACTGGCTGCAGAAGGGGGTCACGTGGAAATCTGTTCAATCCATGTCACTGTAGACAAACCTGTAATAGATGAAAAATGTTTCCTATCTATTCCCCCACTCCTGACTTTCCTAGGAAAAAAACGTGTTTCTTACAGCTAATAAACATCAAATCAGTGCAAATCACACCAGATGCTTTTATCATTATGTATGACTATAATAAATCAGTCCTCTCTCATTTAGGCTAAAACAGTAACATCATTTATCAGGTGTTCACCAACACACCTAAAACATGTGGTGTTCTAGAGAATAACCCAAGAGAAAAAGGTGTAGCCCTCACTCAAACTTAGCTAATGTATTACAAATTCCTACAATATTTATGGAATACTGCAAGATCCTGGTGAAGCAACAGCATACTTCTAAATCCTATCAAATAAACATCAACCTGGGATGGGAAAAATACCTTGAATGTAAAGTAAATGAAGCCAAACTGATTCTGCTTTTTCTTAATGGTTTTAAAGCCATTAATTTTGGCTTTAAATTATAAATTTTATATAAATTTTACAATAGCACAATCATCAATCAGTGGCAGAAATATTCTTTCCATTCTCATCCTCTGCATGGCTATCCATGGCACAAGGCGTTCCCCAAACACTCTTGGCACAGTCATTCTGGACTGGAAAAAACATAATGAAGACATTGAAACATTTCATCTCAAATCTTCACAGATGGGAGGAAAAAGTCTTATGGAGGAAAAGTCTTATTATGGGAGGAAAAAGTCTTCATGTTGGGAGGAAACATGGGAGAAAGCCTAACTGTGTGGCATGTGGTCAGCAGASTATGCAATGCTTGTTCTGAACCTGCATCTGATATAAAATTATTTATGTGGGAAGTAAGAGCAAAGAGATACCACAAAGTTGAAAGCGTTTGGCGCTCAACTCATGGGATCTGTGCTCTGCACTGCTGCACAGGGAAGGAGATGACAGGGTCTGCTACCAGCAACGCAAGAGCCGGGGTCCTTAACTGAAGCCACTTGTCAAGACTACCTAGAAGAGAATCAGTGTCGCCAAATTACAAGTCTCCTGCATCAGCAGCAAGACACGAAACTGGCCACGACAGTGATGCCACCAATCAGACAGTGACAGGCCTGGACACACACTCAGGACAACAACATGGCAGTCAAGCTGGAGAGCATACGGAAGTGGCAAAGGGCTCTATTTCCATGGATGCCTAACGGGAAGCACCACCATACACACAAACTGCAGGGGCAAAGAGGGAGAGCAGCCGTAGCTGCAACAGAAACGTGAAGGGAGTAGCACAAACACACACATCACGGCACACACACACAGAGCACCAGCTGCTCTCCATGCTGCCCGGCCTCAGCCTGGCCAGCAGGATGCAAGGGACCTGGATGGTTTTGGAGCCTGCTTTCTAAGCAGGCTGCTAGGGCACAGGAAGACTGCTCTCACTCTTAGGAGCAAGAAAATTGGATGCAAATGCTTGACTACAGGTCTCTAGAGTCACACAGAAGCAGGGAAGCAGTTCCCAGAGGATAACCCCACTTCCCACATACAGAAAACACTGCGCAAGAGGCCAGATCAGTCTCTGCTCTCATTCTGTTCTCCACGTTATCACAACCATTAATTTATATACGAAGAACATACAAACACAGGGAAGAGCTGAAAAATCCTTCAAAACTAGGTAGAAAAGCAAAATTCAGTTCTACCCTTTTTCAGAAAGGAAGGAAGACATCATGTTCCAACAAAAATGCACAGCACACGTCTTATGGAAAGGAAGCCTCTTCCAAACATCGAGGTTTCCTCCTGACTACGTAGCCAGGCAGCTTTGCACCAAAGCAGCGTGCATGTCATGCGACCAGTTCTGCAATATTTACCTGAGCTGTAACACTCTGAGCCTGCTGGAAATCAAGAATGTTAAGAAAGTTATGGGTTTCCTAGGTAGACAAAAAGCTATATATAAATACAGATACAAAAAAGTATAGATASATCACTGTGTGATGCTTCTCCCTGACATGTAGGGATTTTGAAGGATGTATCTGCTGGTTCTCAGTTCACAGCCTCAGAGATCACCCATTCCTACTGCACTGGGATTTTACTGTAATGTTGTCCTGTACTGGCAGCTGAGAGAACTCAGGGGTGCTTGCTGCAGCACTGCACAGGTCTGACGCAGGCCTGTACACAAGAGGCAGGCTTGGGCCAAGGCACAAAAGCTCACTCTTGCAGGCACATTTCAAAGATGTGTATCCTGGGTAAAAATCAGTAGTTCCACATATCATTTTGGGCAAAGAAATCCAGGCTTGGGTCTCGTTTGGGCAAGACACAGCAGAAGGGCAAGAATGCAGTATTTATTACAGTAATCCCCAATACACAGACAACTCCTCTGAAAAGCTCTCTTTTACACCCATCTGCTTGCATTCTTTCTAGAAACAAAGGCTCACTGAAACACACAAAGGCCAAAAGGACAGGAGAGAACAATGGACTGGTCCTTCAACATGTCAAAATCCCCCAGCAGGGGCAGAGCCAAGACTTCCACAGTGCAAAACCAAAAGATGAGATATTTCACTTACAGTTGCAAAGAAAGGCCTAGGTTCAAACCAAAGTGCCAGCAAATAAAATGAACATTCCCCTCCCAGTTGGAAGACAGGTATCTTTTGGAAAAGTCAAGAAAAGACAGTCGTCAAGTCCCTAACTGTTGCTACTCTAATCCTGGATGGCAAAGAGCCAATRCCTGAATGATGGACAGTCTTGACCTCCAGAACTAGAAGACGACCACGCACACCAAGAGTGCAGTGCAAGTGGGGAAAGGATGATCCTCCTCAGCAGGGAACCGGGGAGGGCATGGACATCAGGGATGCAGAGTGAACTTGAATATGAATTAAAGATTCCTTCCTGTCTGAGCAGTAACTCTGAAGGTTCCTCATTCCCCGTTCCTTTTTGCAGCTCAACCTTTAGCATATGTCAAAGGGGTAAAAGTGATCTCTTTGGGGTCTGCGGGGTGTCATCCACCACTGACAACTGTTCTGTGCATTTTCTATATCCAGAAGCATTCTGCACAGAACAGAGCAAGACTAGTCAGAGGTGTGTGTCACACCAGAGTTGGATTTCTAATCCACAGCACTGGCCAGTTCTCTGTGCTTCAGAGAAAAGAGGAGAAAGAAACCTCGTTGGTGCAATGCTGCACCTAGGCAGTTGTGCAAAATGTAAGAAACATGAAGATCCCACCCAAGGCTGCATTACCGTACGTGGACCAGGACAGTGGTGTGGTTTTACCCTGGGAAGGGATCCTGTTCAGGTRGGGGTGGGACAGTGAGATGGGAAAGTGGGAACTTACCTTCACTCCATCCGACTTCTTGTTCAGCAGGCTTTTGGCAGCTGTGGAGAGACACAGGAAAAGKAGGTCAGATTTGGGGTTTGAGACTCCTCTCTCTTCCCCACTTCCCTCAAAACCACGTAAGACTTCTGAAGGACAGTCACCCTGCTAACTCCTCTGTCCTACAGGGAGAGCTCGAAGACAGGCTGGGTCAGGCTTCAGATGCACCTAGGTAGCAGAGGGTGGCACATTCAGTCTATTGCACATCTGATTAGGCAGAACTGCTCCCACTCTCACTATCTTGGAAAGACTAGGTCTGAAATGAAACTTTAGATTTCTTTTATTTCAATCTATTTCAACTCACAGCGACCTCTTCTCGAAGTGGAACCACRTAGAGGGGGAAAACTAAAGAGATCTGACACATCTCTGCAGCAGGCAGTCTGTATGTAAGCACAGCCACTTACATAACAGACTTTGTCCATAAAGGGAGCACCGATAATGCAGAGGCCTCTTAATCACTGCCACAATCCACAATTACCCAGGGCAACATCTGGCATAGCAGAAAGCAGCAGTCTGAAGTGCAAATGCCAATGCCTGACAGCTGCTTTATTTTATTTTTATTTATTTATTTTTTAAATGATGTCTCTCCTAAGCAGCTGCTGAGGAGCATCAGGGTACAGGTACTTGCCGTGAATTTTAGCTCCAGSAGTGAGGAGGCCTAGGGAGAGGGAAGTTTTAAGGCAGTTCTTAGACCACTGCTGAAATTCTCAGGGTCAAGTTTAGCCAGCTCATGTAAGCTGCTTCGTTCCTCTCTAGAGCCACCGCATCATGCAAGAGATGCCACAACAAAACACTTATATAGTGGAGTTTACATTTGCAATATCCAAACAGCTGTTCAAGTCTCTGTAAAAAGTGTTTCCCATCCCACCTTCTACGACATACAACTCTAAATATATATTAAATAGACACGGACATCTGCACCAGCTCAGATGACAACAGCTTCTCCTCACAGTAAAGAGGTAGCACCTTATTTACACCTACTATCTTCACCTCTGAACTGGTCTTCCTAATTCTACTCCTTAATGCAGACATAATCCTAGATCAGGAATTGGTTTTAATTCCTGCCCTCAGAAACCACCCAAGGACATTGCAAGAAGTACTTGCAGGAATCTCCTGCATGTGATGTGCCAAAACACAACACTCCAGTGTGCACACGTTAAACTGGGAGGAGTCCCAGGCAACTCAGRTGTCCTGCACCAGTTTCCTTGCTGTGTGTACATGTACTGGAACAGGGCAAGAGGGAACCTGCAGCAGAGCTCCTGCCACCTCAGGRCCCAATGGAGATCAGCTTGATTCCACATGCATGTGAGAGGGAGAACAAGTAGCCCACGGGGTCAGAAGGGCTCCAGCATTTCTGCCACACGACATCACAGCAGTTCACACAACTGCTGCTATGTGACAACAGTTGCTGCTGAAAATACAAATTAGTCCCTAGCCTTACAGTACTGGGAAGAAGCAGAGGACTCTGCTACTTAGCAAACCATATATCCTGAGGATGACCCAGACAGCTGGGAATTAACATTTTCTGCACTTTTCGGAGTTTCCCTTGAAGCTCTCATTTGTCTCTGTGGAAAAAAAGGCACCTAAAAACACACGTTCTGTGGCGCTGCAGCAAGTTGAGCCAAGAGGCCCTTGTGTAGCTCCGTACCCYGCAGTGCTGCCCCAGTGCTGCCCCCAGCACAGCCTCCCTCCCCAGCCCCCTGCACCACAGCCCCGTCGCCTCCCAGCTCCGCGGAAAGAAACTCGGTGGTTCACGTAGCTCACACACCACACGGTGGTTTGCAAGGACAACCGGGAGGCCACARAATGCACTTGCTCACAAAGAAGGCTGCAGAGACCTCACCGAAACGGAAGGCACATCCAAATTTACCCACAGGTCAACTTATGCCTGTTACAAGGCAGAAATTAAAGACGATGCAAGAATTTCTACAGCAAGCAACAGGCAAGGCTCCCTGTAACAAGGAGCACTTCAAAGGACACACAGGGTAACCCACCATTCAGCTTTGCAAAAGAGACTACAGCTCTGGCAGTGCCCATGGGCATACAAAGCAAATCCTTTCCTGTTGAGGAAATACTCTCACATCCATGCTTTGCAGATCTCCAGGCCAGAGATACTAATCTTTATTTTCACCATCCTTCCCACTATTTTCRCCATTCTTCCCACTTTCTGTGCATTAAAGGGCTGAAATGCCCCCTTTGCAGCAGTTACAATTCCTCTAGGGTGAAGTAACACCAAGGCACAGAGAGCTAGCTCTGTAACTCAAAAGCATGGTTCTATTCCCAGTTTAACACGACACCCTTAGTTAATCTCTGATGAGAAACACAAAAGAGCCTCCCCCTCACACACTCYATATCCCCCATCCTCCTCCACAGAAAACACAGGCCCCAGCCTTGCTCCTGGCACAGATCCCTGCAGCTGGACTCGCAGATGATCGACAGCAGACAGTACCAGAGCCAGAGGCAGATGGYGGAGAGGGAAATTTCCACAGGGGCCGAAAGCACCGTCCCTAAAGGAGGCGGCAGGGCACTTCCCACCGCCAGCCCCGCTCCCAGGCCCGGCGGCAGCAGCCTCTGCCCGGCTTGCCCAGCAGGCCGGGCCCCTGCTGTCAAACCTCCACTTCCCACCTCGGCTGAGCTTCCAGATAGTATTTTGAGGGATTCTGGGATGACACTGCAGTTGCATTTGCTAAGCCCGACCAAATCACGCTGGGGTAACATAGGACAAATGAGAGAGAAGACCTTTCTTGCTTTCAGATCATTCTCTACCCCCAAACTAGACCCACACCTCCTGCCTCACCCCATGCCGCCTTTCCATCCACACAAGGACCTCAGCTCACACGTGCTAGCAGCCCACATCAGTTAAGTACTGCCTCCAAATCGGCACAGCAGCTACCTGCACTGTGTGGGGCAAGAGTTTGGCTTAAAGAAAAAAATAGCCCTTTGGCTTAAAAAAAGAATAACCCCTTAGGAACACACAGGGGTAGATTCTGGAGACCTTTCTTTAACCAAGGTGATTAACCTATGACACTAAAATTCTCCTTTTTAAGATAGGCCAGTTATAAGCATATACGAGTGCTGCACAAACCTAKCTGACTCACGTGTAGGACTCAAGGGAGAGACTTCAACATTAAGCTAGCCCTTTTACTTACAAGGTGCTGCACTRCTGAGAAAAGGAAAGAAAAAAGCTGCCTGACTTCTAAATATGTGAGAGAGACCAAAGSGGGGATGCAGGAAGGAAGTTTCAGCCCAGTGTTGTGTATTGTCGTTCTACCTCATGTCTGTGTGACAATATTTAAGTAAATGCACACACACCAACCAACTTTCATAGGCCTTCCAAGTACAGAAGCAAACAACAGAAAGCACGTATAAGGAATAAACTGCTCCAAAGTAAGGTGCCATTAAATCCTCCTGCCAAGGAGTGTGGAGTATCCAGGAACATGTTTAAGAAAGCACTATTATTGAAGACAGTATCAGTCAAATATTTTAACTAAATACCATGAGAAAACCTTTCAAAAAAACCTATGTTTCTCTGAATTGATCCTGCACTCATGGGAAGAGCCCATTGCCTCTGAAGGAGATGTTTAAGCCTTCACACACTGATGTTTGCAGTTCCAAGCCAAGGACTTCCATCAGCAAAACAACCTGTTCAGCTCTCTCATGACAGCCATTAAGGCAAAAAATACTCAGTGACTTCCAAGAGCAGAGTAGAGTTTTAGTCTTGCATTCAATACTCTGGTCCAAGCATTTTGGTCTCTGTTTCAGCAAACTCGTTCCTCCTAGATTCTCTGCTGGCTTGTTATTGGAACTTGTGGCATTAGCAGTGGTCCCTGGCCASTGCAAGGGATATTAAACACTAAGTAAGACTAACACGTAGACCATCTATTTGGATGGACCAACTGTTTCATAAAAATTAAAACAGCAACTCTTTCCATGACTGAAAATTATATATGTGTGTGTGTGTATGTATATATATATATATATACACATATATATATATATTTTTTTTTATTCTGCTTCCCATTTGTCCCACTTACACAACTACAGCACTATACCAAAATTATATATATATATATATATTTTTATTCTGCTTCCCATTTGTCCCACTTACACAACTACAGCACTATACCAAAATATACGTGAGCACCAGGCAAGGAGCAAGCTCTGCTGCGAGAGTGCAAGCTCCATTTAACATTTCCCCTTCCTCTGTCTGTCTTCCCCGAGGGCTTCTATTCTTCAACAAGGCTACAGTGATTCTGTTCAAGGAATTATGACAGGGTAAWGAAAGGTTCACGGAAAGCCCTTGGTCATTTCTAAACACTCTGTTAAACAGACAGAGTGGGAAGGCTGGAACCAGGAGGAAAGGCATTACTCTCACTGGAGAGGAATAGAGAAATTGTACAGAAGTTTCTTCTTTGTTTTGCTCTCCCTGCCTCAGAAAACCAAAGCATTTTCCATAAAGGATATTTACAGAAAAAAAGGGAAGAAGAAAAAAAAATCAGTTAAGGTTTCCAAAGACCTTTCTATCACAGCAGAAATTTCACAGCCTGAGACAGCCCATTTGCAGATGCACACTCACACATGCACACACRAGGAGAGCTTTTACAGTTGGGGCAGTCTGAACACCCATCCTAGACCTTCGGGACTGAATGCCCCAGTATGTGCTGAATTYAAGACTCCATAAAATGGCAAGAGCACCTAATTTGTAGTATTATAAAACCTCCACTCCCTGCCAAACCAAGAAACRAAGAGGTGAAGGGCAAACACTATGAGAAAAAGCATTCAGAGAGTTCTCATGAACTTCACARAAAGGAAGATAAAGTTTAAATGATGAGTTATCATCATTTAAATACACTGCTTCTGATGATGCACTAGACTCTCATACACAGTAATAAGCACTAAAACTCATGAGATTCTGGGAAGCAAAAGGGAGGTTTACTTACCCATCAAGTACATTAGTTCAGCAAGTCCATGCTGTAGAAGCTGTGCATCATTTCCCGAAATCCCTGACTGTTTCTTAAGCAGTTTAATACATACAGACAAACTACTCAAAAAAAAMCCTTAATTTTTCATTAATTGCAATCTCATCTTCTGCTTGAGAAATATAGTTCCCACTGGTGATCTCATATTATTAATTTATTCAAAACTCTTTAGAAACTTGTTGGTAAATTCCCCTCTCTACTTTCACCCTTTGACTTCACACCATGAAGTTAGTATTTATATGAATCAGACTCAATTTCTTATCTTGGATGAATATCTACACAACAACACAACAGATATATTTCTAATACATCCTTTGCACAATTTTAACTTTCCTTTGGTTTAATGAAAGAACCTAAATTCYACTCTGAGCATAAATATAACATACACGTATATACACGCATGTGTATCTCTGTGTRTCTATGTACATGTATATCTATGTTTTTGTGTGTGTGCGCACATATATATATAAATATGCGTGTGTGTGTATAGACAGACACATACACATGCTAGCAAAAAATGCACCCTCACAGGCACTTCTGGAATGTCAGTTCAGCAGAACAATAAAGCGCTTCAGTGCCATTTTATTATTCATATTATTTCATTCTTCTTGCTCTTTAATCAGCTCAAGACTATTATGATACAGGTTACATTTGCCAGCTTCTCTAAGTAGTTACAAGCACTTAAGTCCCTGAATCTTCCTCTAACCTCTCCCAACTTCACCAAACTGTTTAATGAAACTAAAACTTCACATTTATGAAGGTCAGTAAGGATCTATAGAAACGTGATGAATTCCAGCTACTGGCTACCTCTCAGAAGAGGATTCAAGAGTTTCTTGTACGTGATCTAATCAGAAGATTTACTTCATAGAACATCTATATTCTATCTTTCCACTTACAGATCAAATCAGCATTTGCTCATATATGGCTCAATGTTCAAAAGATTCAATATCTAAAGTATTGTATGTGTAGGCTGTTACAACCTCAAAGACCCCATATCACACTTTACAGTGTAATGTTCTCTCTCCCAGCTGTGTAAATAGTTACCAGAGAGGGAACAGGATCTCCAAGCTCTTTATTAGGACTAGGTCTCAAACATTCCCTAACTTAACGCTGAAGGAAGAATAATTGTGCTTGCTTTTAATATACAGTCTACAGTTGACTTAAGAGTCTTAAAAATAAGTCAATATTACATTGTCAAATATATTATAGCTGTGCAAAGGAGCCAGATCACATTTATTTATCTTTAAGAACTGATCTGGGACAGAAGAAACCTATAAAGAGATGTAAAGATTACTCACAAATAACAGAAACTATTTTTTGGACAAAGATTTATTTTTATTATTTTCTTTTTTAAAGAAAAAAAGAGTACTACTTCAGACCCTGAGCTTCATACCTTTAAGCGTACAGTTGTCACAAGCTAAAAGTACTCTGCCAGATGAAGCAACTTCACGTTACAAAATATTTCACAGGASATAGTGATGACAACAGGATAAAGAGGGCTTCTCATATTGCCCGCATATAGTCCTATCACATGTAATTAAGTGATACAGGGTCACATGAGAGCTTTTATCCTCTAGGTTAAAAACATCTGTGAAGAAACTGTTAAAAAATCTTGTCCCTGGACAGGAAGAAACTTCTCTTCTAAAAAGCATAGGTTTCTGTCCATTAGAAATGGGGCTTTTAGAAGTCCACAAAATAGGGTCACCCAATTAGAAAAATGAGAGACCATTAAGGTCTTTAGGGGAGGAAACAAGCAGCATTTCAAGGCATTTCAAGTGATATTATGTGACCTGTCACAACAGGAGAAGCCTAAATTTTAAGCARATTTCCAAAAATTCGTAAATTTGTAGGAAAAGTAGGAAGCAAAAGACTTCCTACTTCCTTACTGTGAGTTACAGTGCCCTTATTCCTCACTTCCGGCAAGTTTATTTGTTTAAACTGCAGCAATTAAAAAAAAACCCAAAAAATCAAGAAAAAAAAAAAAAACAACAAAAAGGCCAACTTAAGAATAATGATAATAAAAACAAGCCCATATCACCCATAGTTCCCCCAACAAAAAGAAACATGCCTGTCTCTTCCCTTTCAAAGGGCATGAAAATATCAGGAACAGCCACTAGCTACAGAGGCTATCAACACCTTGCATCTAAATTCACAACAATTCCTTCTGGCCATTCTTTTTCAGAGCATCTCATTACCCGGGATCACAGCTTATATTTAAAGCAGAGTTTAACACCACCAAGAGCTGGGCACTCGGTACAGGTCACCTAGGATTTCCTCCTCTTGAGCTGGTAACTGATCTGCATCCGGCAGCGCCAGCCCTGCAGATACAGGGACAGAGCGGAGCAAGCCCAAGCMTTTCCCTTCTTGCTTCCAGCTCAGGCAATGAACGGATCCATAGGTCACACACCATTAAGAAGAACTCTTCTCGCAGGCATTTCATGTACTCAAAATCTGGGCCACAAGAGATTTTCTTACCCAAGCACTCCTGCAGCTTCATTAGAAGTGACATTTGTAGACTAAAAATGAGTCTAGACCTGCTGTTTAAAAATATAAGAAAATACCAACTATTTCAGAATCATCAATTAAGTGAAATAAAACTAGCTCTGTGAAGAGATCAAAGCCTGTTCAAGCCAGTAAAGAGCAGAAAGCCCAAGAGAATATTAAAAGCTTCCTACGGTTCTGCTGAAGCCCTGCACATGCGCTATAGCTCTTCAAACAGTTAAATTATTTTGGAATCATTCTCAGAAAACACTGTAGCATTCTCAGTATAAAGCATAAGGCAATYCTCAGACAATCAAATGGAGAAAATGATTCTCTTCTTTTAAGGTCAAACTATCAGAAACGCAGTAAAGAAAAACTGCCACTTACTTGTTGTATAGTTCTAATATAGTTCACTTTAAAACAAGAATCAAGGAGAAATAATCTGGTAGTTGCTATGAGCTATCCCTTCATTGTGCCTTATTTTCAAATTCTTTGCTTTTATTTAAAGATCACCACCAACACGATCCAGAAGAGCAGAGGAGAASAAAAATCCTGTCTTGATTTCACAAAAGATTGTAAGCATGAACGTGCATTTGAATGGAAGGGTGGTTATTTCACTGAGGCTTTCCTTTAAGTTAGAAGTTAACTGCATCACCACACAGGGGAGAAGTATTGGTGTTCATTAAGTATGGCCAGATTAAATTAATACACTTCCTTTTCATTCAYCTTTGCTTCCAGTCCATACAACACTTTCACCTGAAAGTAGCTGCAGTCAGGTGCAAAAAAATCTAATATGTGGACTCAGCAATTGTTCTACCGGTGCATTTTACAAGTGAAAAACAATGCCCAAGAGGGCAAATAAATGAACAGCACTTGCAGTAGATGCTTCCCACCCAAATGGCAAGGAGCACAGATGAGAGTGCAGCACATCAGTGTGCTGAGCCAAAACAACCATCTTCCAAAAAGCACTGATTTGCATGGTTAGACTGTGTTTTCAGTAAGCGCACTACGTAATGCAGTTGGGTGGCAGCCAGACTGCCATTTGTCAAGCTTGAAGGGATGAAAAAACACTTCTGAGATGCCAGGAAGGAAAACCCTAATAGCTAGATGTTTCAGATCCCTTTTTGTTGAGTCTAAGTAATGCGACACCCTAATAGCTCCTGTCCCCATTCTCACCAGCATTGTTACTTGCCCTGGGCCCCTGCCTCAAGTCTAAATAACAAACGGCAACTACAATTTCCCAAATGTGAGCTACAAAAACACCCAGAAAACACCACGGGGGTACTGCGGCAGCTGACTTTGCCCCTGCTTTGCACCACACTGCAGTACATGTGCTCCCTCCTCAGCTATTCCCTCTCCTGCGCACGCTGGTCAGCAGCCGAGATGAAGTTACCGTCATTACGCCACGCATTCTCAAGGGAGAGTTTCATCCTCTCCCGCTGAACCCCCAGAAGGTTAAAATATACAGCGACTCACACACACACGTGAAACAAAACCAGGGAATGGTGAAAACTTACCTGAAAAATTCCGAGACACAAGCATTGTTGTGAGGATTGCGCCCTGTGGGAAGAGAGAGCAGGGATAACAGAGCTCCACGCACGGCAGGAGGGGGCTGCGCGGAGCCACACGCAAGGGAGGGCTCCAGGTGCCAAAGAGAGGCAGCCCAAGGCTACCCCGAAAAGGCCTTGGGTAGCCACATCCCAYATGGGGCTGCTGCATCTCACACGGTGCTCGCAGACACTCTTGCCTTCCTGAGTGACAGCTGGGGACCAGGCAGGACAGCCTGGTACACGTAAAATGGCACTAGCAGTTATGTTTAGAGACAGCTTCTTTCTGCCTTTTAAACAGCAGATAACTGCTCCATACGGGAGCTACAGGCTTCTCCCTAGGCAGCAGCAGGTATCATCTCACACCCTGCTAATGGGAGGCAGAGATTGTCAGATTTAGCACCAGAATTTAAGAATTAATTGCTTTATTTCAACTCTAATGAGGGAAAGAAGGGGTAAATATACAGCACAAAAAATGAGAGGCCAGAGAAACTTACTGCTTTGGAGAAGGAAGCTATAGAGCTCCTCCATATATACTACTTTATTTCCCTGTACTGGAAGACCACATAAGGTACCTGACTAATGAACCTGAGTAATCATAGTGAGGGTTTTTTTTTTTTTTTTTTTTTTTTTTAAATCAAAAAAACTGTTTCTAGGAAGGCACTAAGCTCAAATTCAGATAACTAATGTAAACAAGACTCCAAACTATGATACACTCACCTTTAGCTTCCTTCTAGCATTGAACTTTCTCAAGCATTCCACAGTCTCCTGCCTGTGCATCATTGAAGCAACAGTGGACCGTTGCTGAAAGACAAGACCAAGAAAAGATCAGCAACATCCTTAAACAAATCAGCAAGCAAAGTTCTCTCTAGAACCTGCACACAGCATGAACTGTAAACCAACGTGCATGGCTGAGCCGTGTATGGCTGCAGTGGCTTCTGCATGGTTGCAAAATGCTGCAGCCAGTTTATAACTTACAAACTTACTAACAGCAAAAGGTTTTGTCAGGATGGCTAATACAGCTCCGTGCCTGAGGCGCTGTGACTGAGGGGAGGCACTACAGGTAAGGTCTAGACTGTATTAGTAACAGCTCCAAAGCACAACACCCAGCAATAAGGAAATACTAGTGAGGGGTGTCCTTTTGGCATGGCAACTCAGTGAATCCAGGGGCTTCAGATAACTAGCAGAGGGCTCAGCATCTTTGCACCAGTTTTGCAGTAACAGATTTTCAGTATGTAGCAGGGAGGATCCTATGGCTCTAATGTTTCATTGCRAAACCCTGAGCACGACCTCCAGCTAGGGATGCACATCTGTCACGCTCGGCAGCCTGGGATCCCATCAGCTGCAAAAAGAGAGCTTCCCAGAAGTGTTGCCAGTCATTTTGAGCACACGAGGAAACCAGAGACTGATGCTGCCCGTCATTAACAGCACACGAGAAAGCCAGGGACCAATGCCAAAGTAGCTGTTGCTCTGTGTAGAGCTGCAAGCCTGAATTCCCTTTACAAGGACAGTGGGTGAATGACTAACTTGGCAGACTAGGGTGTACAAACCCTCTATTGCTTCTCTCCTGCTTGGAAAAAATATATATCTTTAATAGCCAAGAGAACTGCAAATCACACCCAGCTGCATGGGAAATACCTGCTTCAATCCTGCTTTCAAAGCTCATGACCTGCTGCAGAACACACTAGTTGTGYGGGGAGGGAGAGGGAGCAGCGAGCCTGTTCTCTAAGCCCCTCGATGGCCACAGCTCACGCAGCCTCCTTGGGCACAAAAGTGCTGCCCAGATGTTCAACTCGCCTCACAAGGGCCAGGACATACATTGTAGAAGCCTACAGACGCTATGACAGTGCCTCAGTTGAACACTCAGGACCTGCTACTGCATTTACTTTGGAGGAAAAACCCATTTCCAGGGAGAAAATGKATGTTGCATACATGAAATTCCCATGGAAAACACAAACAGGAGGCTCTGCAACAGGCAGTTTGCGTGAGAGAGCGAAACGGCTATGAAAGCAAATCAACCAAATCCCCTTTCAGGGATGAAAAGACTCTGTTCTTGTTATGTTGCCACGGGGAGGGAGCTGTAATGATACATGTGGCTTTGGTTTCATGCATTGGGGGGGGAAAAAAGGCCRAGAAGATGGGAACTGTTATTGATTACAAGCTTGAGCAAAAAGGAAAAAAAAAGAAAAAGACGCCCAAAGCCTGAGTTAATGTAAAGTTCTGACTTACAAGGAACTCACATCACATGACAGCAGAAGCCACAGTACTGTTACACAGATGTTCACAAATACAAATTTAAATTGCTAATTTGCTATTTTACAGCAGAAGGAAAAACTATCAGTTTCTCAAGAACAAACAAGCTAAGGAACACATCTTTAAAACAACCTAAAAAAGCAAATGTACGCTACAGCATTGCAAGAGCATCTGGTTAGACTTAGGAGAAGCCATTTCATCTTGCTGAGGAGAAAAAAAAAAAGTGGTGCTGCTCTGCAAACCTCGCTGCGTTCCAGGATTTCCTTACCAGCTTGCAAAATATCCATCTGAGAGGCCTGGAAAGGCGAAGCTCCATAGAATAGCAAAAAAAACTTGCTTGCAGGTTTGCAGTTAGTTACCTTAGTTACCTGTCACACTACAGAAGTGTTCCAAAATGGCAAAGATGCAATRCAACGGACAGAAGGAGAGATGCAGAACAAAATAATCCTAAAATATTTTATCTGATCCCAAACTCCATCTGACATTGCAGGATGATTTGTATTGGAAGTGGAGATGAGGGGAAAAACAGGAACTATAGACATCCAAGAAACTGTTCTAAGTAGTGATTTTTTTTTTGTTCCTTACAGTCACAATAAAAGAACCAAAAAATTATGAAGTTATCTTGCTCGCCTCCCAAAATCACAATTCAAGTATTTAAAAATTCTGGCCTAAAGAGTAAGCCACAAACCAACCTGCAACAGAGGAACACACTTACGCAGACCCATGGATGCTTGAGAGCCTGGTCAGCTGTGATGCGCTTTGCTGGGTTTATCGTTAGCATTTGATTGATTAAATTCTTTGCTTCAGGAGTCACAGTGTCCCACTCAGGTGACGGGAACTGAAAGAGGAAGAAGAAAGAGATGATTAACTCAAAATCTCTTCCCCTGTCAGCAGGAGAGATTTTCCCTCCCACACAGCTGAACTCCCAACTCTTCCCCTTTTGTTACCAGATCTAACATATTTGAACAACAACAGCAAAGTAAAAGCCTGAACTGAATGAAAATTCAATAGAAAACAACATATGAACAGTACCAGACAGCAGGACATACCTGGACCATTCAGCAAATACAGACAGGAAGACTACCAGCTTTAAAAGCCTTTAGGATTCAGTCAGACCYTGAACTGCATTCATACTCACCAGTCAAAAAAGCACAGTCATAGATCTTTTTAACTGAGTTGTGACATGAAAAACAAAGTATTATTTTTTCTTAGCTCATCTTGCTCTTTCTCTAGCATGTTAAAAAGCTATAACAGCATATATAATACTACAAACGTTTAACTATAGGGCAAACTTTGTGCAAGCAACAGCAGCTAACACCCAGCAGCCCATCAGGTATGCTTTCCTCAGCACTAAGTGCACTGTAATGGAACAACACCAAACATTTAGGTGTAAGCAAGGCATCAGAAAGCTGTTAGCAAGCTTCTACCATACCAGAAATCATTGCTTGCCAAGCAAGAGAGATGCAAGACTGGATGGGAACATAGAAACACGGAGACAAAGAACAGAACATCAAGTAATTCAGCTGCTGATCACTCATGAGGGGTAACTGTGCTTCCCTTCTATAGTKCCAGTAATGATAAAGATATTTAAGATGTTTATTTAAATATATTTAAGCCATCCTCCAGATGCCTGGATATGGTACAGATGACAGTACGATGAGACTAATTGCAGTATGTCTCACTCCTAGGAACCCTACAGATGAACTTGGGAGCACAAAGATAAATACTGGTGTGTTAAAAATTCACTATTTTAAAGGCAGAAGGCAAGGAGGGGGCAGGAGGAGGAATAAAGAAGATCAATCCACACTGAGAACATTTCCTAATGGTACCACAACTCTCACAGAAAGTTTAYTCCAGCTCTCTCCTGCATGTTGTGCTTCGCTCAGTTGGGTCATGAAAATATACTCATCATACTCAATTTGCATATAATCTTTCTTCTGCATTCCCAGGCATCAGCAAAGCATTATACAATTTGTTCTGCAAACATTGCAAGGGACTGTTTAAAAACCATAATATTGAGCTTTCAGTCAGGACACTTCCCACCCTTCCACKATCTCAGACACCTTCCTGGTGGCACCTGGCAAAACCCCTCCTGAACAACACGAGGTCTGGCTCGTGGCTACCACTCCCCTCTGGGTTGAGAGATAACAGTGCAGGACACAGAGGCCCTACATGCTGGGGTAAGGACTCAGCTGCGTGCAAGCCAGTACAGCACCAGCTCTTCTCTGCCAGGCAAAACTGGAACTCGTTCATTATATATAAGAATACAAAAAACAACAGGAAGATGAATTACAGGAGGTGTCAGGATTAGGCACTTAACTCTCCATTACTTGCAAAAAAAGAGAGTCAGACATCTAATCCCCAAAGTACTTTGAAAATCCACATCTATATAATTAGTGCAAAAACACTTAAAAAGAGAACAAGCAACACAGGAAGAACACAGAAACAAGAGAGGCAGGAAGGCGAGAGAAGAATAGAAGTCCATTTAAAGCTCTCAAAGACATGACTTTGCTCTCACTCAGGAAGCCACGGAGGCAGGACAGGGGCCAGGCAGACACCAGCTCTCACCGCACACGCCACTCGGGCACAGAGGGTGGCTGCAACCCGGGCTGCAGCAGAAGCCCAGCTTGCTGGGCATCGTCACCCCAGGGGCCGCCTGCAGAACGAGCTCCCCAGCTGCCCATGGGTGCCCACAGCTTTCGAGCTGCAAGTCCAGGAGTTTCTTCCTCCTCCTGAGCCTTCTCACATTATGTCACACATCTACATTTCTGTCCCCATCCAGGTCAGGTTTTACCTCATCTTTGCTCCCAGTTCTAACCTCCTTGCTGCTCCTCTCCTCCAGAACCTTCTTACACCTCAGATGGCCACGCTCCAAGATCTACCCTAGCACCTGCCTGGCTTCTTCCTGGAGCCTCAAACCCAGTATGTTGATCCCCACCACCAAGGCCCCAGCCACTCAGTCTACTCCCAGGGCTCCACACTTTCCAGAGCTGCAGGAAATTCCACTGTGGAGCAGAGGAGAGCCAAGGCTKTAATTTAAGCTCTTAATTCCTTAGAACACTTCCTCACTTTCTGTGAGGCCTTGATAAAGACAGACTTTCATTCTACTTTGCTCTGCCTGAAAGAGTTGATGTTGGTAATGTCTTTGGGACTTGGCTATGGTAAATGCAGTAGAAGATACCCATGATCTTCACGTCCAGTGCTATTTCCCTAATGACCAGCAGTGTCTTGATGCCCACTGCACATCCTTTTAGCAGCCCCTGGCAGTGACAGCAACAAGGTGTACACACACACACACACACACACACACACCCCCCAAACATCACCACTTTGCAGTGTAGCTCAGGGCTACACTGCTGCTGCACACTGAGACAGACCAGAGCATGTTTTGGGTGACAAAGTGATCAGTTTTACAGCTTCTACACCCACGCAGGCAGTCAGCAAGAAAGCGCCCTTACGTCATAGGCTCCGGCTTTGATCTGCTGATAGAGTTTGTGCTGATCCTCATCCCAAAAGGGAGGGTATCCCACTAGTAATATGTACAGAATCACTCCTGGGGGGGAGACACACAGACACACACTGTGGTTAGACGAATATAACAAATGCTCCTCCAGCCCCTCTTTCTCCCCTCTTTGACTCTCCCCAAGGCAACGACTGCTCTGCATCTCCATTTGCCACCACACTTGGTCTCATGAGGTGTTGGAGGCCAGTACAAAGCTCTCCTTTGCTGAGCCTTGCCCTGGCTATTCACGTTCAGCTCTTATCCCCTGTGGCCAGGGCAAGAACGTGGTGCTGGGCATCCCTACACCCTCCTCCCCGCCGTGGCCATCGTAKCTGCTGAGCCACGAGGACAACCCAAGCCACATCCCTGGGGACTGCTGGCACCAAGGGACTTCTCAAACAGCTTTTTAGATGTTCATTGTGCATGCTCTTGGGACAGAGAGCCACCRACAAAACTAACACTCCTGGCTTGTAAAGACACATTTAGTCCATGTCAGGCAACACGGACACCRCATAGCTTTAAACTTATCAGTCCCAGATACGTTTACACTTTGTTTCTAATTTCCTTTCAAAAAAAAAAAATCGGCTCCTTTCAATATTTCATTTTCTGCATAGTCTGTGTAATAGAAAATGGCTACAGACCTAAATAACTGACTCTTCACAGGCACAAACAGTTCTATCCTGAGGCTCCAACATGCAATAGGTGGAGTGAAAAAAGGATCAGGAGCCAAAAATCAAATTAATTCAGGCTCCAGTACTATTTCTGTCTACACAAAGTGCTTATTCCCAGTATGTCTTCATCTACCCACATGTCAAGAAGGAGCACCGCATTCCCTCCCAGCACCGGATTTCAATGAACTGCTCCTATAAGCAAAAAGGTGTGGTGCAAATGTAAAATATTTGGATGGAATCTTACCACATGCCCATATATCCACCGGTTTTCCATACGGATCTTTTCTTAAGACTTCAGGGGAGAGGTAGCCTGGAGTGCCAGCAAACCCTGCCAGGAAATGGATGACATGAAGTACTCACAGTCCCCAAGCAGAAAAGACATGCTGTGATATTACAAAATCCACTAACAGCATCCAACAAAGTTCAAAACCCATCCCCCTGCCCCATACATATCTGCCAGAGACACAGACTCCTCTGGTAGGCCAGCAGAAATGGCAAAGCACGGAGTGGGCTAAGCATCGATGCAGTGCTTAGCGAGGCAAAACGAAAAAGGGACCTGTCACGCAGCTGGGCACAACTCCACTCCGGGCCACATACACGACTTGCCATTTGAAGATACTGGATGTAGATGGAACACAACCCATTGCCACATGGCGTGGGCAAACCAGGAGGAGCAGCCATCCATCCAGGGTCCCCACAGCACTGCAGAATCTCAGAGCTGTCTATAGCCTGAGAAGGTCTCATTCCTAATTCTGTTTTACCTAAAGATAAGGCCAGATCCCAATGTGCCTGAGGAAGGCCAGATCAAACATTCCAAACAATATTGCACATATCAAGACTCCTGAGCAGTAGGAAAATTTGGAACAGGGTCTAAACTTAGTGGCTGCTTTCATCACTAACACTAGCATCTACTGAACACCATGAAGAAAAATAGAGAAATAAACAGTCAAAATCTCTGCCTGTACTTATCACATTCTTTCTTCTCTCACTTGTGCTTAAGGATTTGGTGGCTGGGATCCTGGGAGAGGTAGTAGTAATGCCAAATACATGCAAGCAAGCTGCAAGAGCTCGGAAAAAATACTCAGCGAGACTGCAAACCAGCCAGGCTCCAGAAAGGAGGTGAGCAGAAGCAGTAACACTCCAAACACTCTTACCAAACCAGGCCTGCTGCTCTCCCTGCACTTCTATGGCCAGTCCGAAGTCAGCCAGTTTGACAGCAGCACCCTTACATTTACTTGCCAGTAGCAAATTCTCAGGCTGGGAAGAGGAAAGAAGAAAGAGGGTAAGAATGAAGGACTGATAATCCTCTTTAAAGCCTCCTGCCTCAGTATTCCCATCATTTAAGTTGACTGAACTTAGCAGGCACACAAATAAAGCTGTTTAGACTAAGGGAGAGCAAGAGCAACTCACAGCCTTGCCCTACACCGGCAGAAAATTCTCGTTCAACACAAGTTCTCCCCTCTCCCTCCTCAAATCCTCTACAGGAGGCAGAGTCATGTGCTGACAGCAGAGGGCACTGGCAGCACAGCTCCTGCAGCAGAGGATCCCAAATTGGTTTCTGCTATCTCTGCAGAAAGCGGGGAGGGGAAGGAGATGCAGCAGATACTCTGCTGCAGACACATAGTGATGTTTCTCCCCACAAACATTACATTGGCCCCAAGGCACTGGGAAAGTAAATATGACACTAATAAGGGCTGCCAAACAGTGAGCTGTTATGCGGAAAGGCATCATCTAGATAGGCAGTAGATTTCATCCCTTGCAGAAAAAGCCTCAGTCTCAAATTAGCATAAACAGCACAGCAATAAGTGGTCCTGTAAGCTCTTTTTCCAGGCTATGAATCCTCATTTACAGCAGCGTAAAATGTGCTGCTTTGCCACTGCCTCTCACCTACACCACGGACAGCCAATGCTCTCTTTGCAACTCCAAAGTCTTGGGCGCGGAAGCTACTGCAGCTCAACAGTAACTCAAACTYAACTCGGGGACAGGGACAAGCCAGGACAAGCCAGGGGTTGTTATCCTACCCGYTTCTGAAAATGTGTGCAATCCACGCGTCAGCTGGTTTTCTAACCTAGCAAGGTACAAGCCTGGAAGGGCTTGGTGTCGGTTTTGCAGCTTTGGGGGAGGTYGTGTTTGCAGCCTGCTCCCATTCTCACCCCACTGTGAGGCTCCCCCACTGTTCTGCCTGACAGCAATAGGTGCTTGCCTCATTCACCTGCCTTTGAGCTGGGCTCTGCTGGGCCTGAGCCTTGACTTTGCTTTGAATGAAGACAAAGCAGCTCTGCCTGTCCCAGGCCCTGTTGTTAGCAGCATGGGCAGAAGGGTACGATACATTTTACTGCCTCTGGCTCTTCGCTATACTGGGAGAGGAGAAGGYTGTGTTAATTAAGCTACAGAGATGAAAACTCACCAGCATGAACAAGTTCCTACACTAAACCCTCCCAGATTCAGAYCACGCCTGGGCTTGGCTTGACCAAGAAACAGTGAAATTTAAGCCTGACATGCTAGTTAAGCACTACTTKCCTCTAAAAGACATCTACTACCACCTAATGGTGCTTATCCATGCACATGTTTGCCAGCCTGTGGTTTTATCTGCTCTTGGGTAGGTATGTGAATACACACATGTATGTGAATACATACATGCCTCTATGGGCAGCGCAATGTTTGAAGCCCTTTAACAGCACGTCAGCCAAAAGAYCAGCTCAGAATGAGGTGCAGAAGGCAAAACTTTGAACGAGGTAAGTTCTGCAGGTATTAAATGCTGATCCTGAAGGCCAAGCTTTTGGCAAAGAGCTAGAATATTAAAGAGCACAGCAACATTTATTGCTAAAAAGAATGCCTATTCCTCAGGCTGGGCCAATTTCAGTCAATCAATACAAACAATAGAGGAAGCACATTAACTGTGAGAGGATAGTCTAACACGTGATAAGCTTTAAAGATCACAACTTTAACAGAAACAGAACTTGAGGAGCAAAACAGACGGTGTCTTCCTGAGTGCACCACCTTGCACACAGAAACCTCACACCACCCTGTCGCCGAGGCCACCACCGGCTTCCACGAGGGCCTCCCTAGTGCAGCCTCTCGGGGGTTGCCTTCCTCAAGAGCAGCATCAGCTSTAATGCAGGTCACTCTGAGTGCTCCACAGCAGACCCCCTGCATCTTCTCACAGTGCTCCGAGCCAGAAGGCCAACAAGGCATTGCAAGAGAATTTGCCAGAACCATTAAGGGCAGGGCTGACAGTTGCTCACTCCATCAAAACACTGGGGAAACACTGCCACTGCACTCACAACATGCATTTGTCACGCTCTCTGCAAAGTATTTTTGTACCTTTCTGTATGTGTTCTACAACAAACCATCACTAGGAGCAGGTGTCACCCCGCATTAATTTAACTGGAGCACTGGTGGCCATCACCATTCCCACTGTAGACAGAGAAGGCTGCAGGGCAGACCTTCCTGCACAAGGCTTTTCATTCTGGAGCCTGCCCAGCTCCCAGTACAACTGGCACCGTGTGGGAAGGGAGTTTAAGTGACTCCACTGCTGGGTTTCTGGGTCTATAAATGTGTTAGAACATGGCAAATGGTCAATTCAAACAGTGTTTAACCGGCCAGCACTTTCGCTTGTAGATTAAAATGCTTCTACTGATGAGGATGGATGAAAATTTCTTGTTGTGCATCCCTATCCTAGCCCAATGGCATGTGTTTGGCAATTCAAGTGCAGAATAAAAATATACATGTTCTRTGTAGACAAACTCATCTTGGCAGATTGAACAGAGAGTGCCCCGGGTCTCTAGATATCCTTTCAACAACAGACTAAAAAGAATCCTTCATTCTAATGAATCCTACCCAAATTTCTGTGAAGTATATCAGTCCCAAGGACCACCACTATCTTATCCTAAAGTTGCCTCACAGAGACCGACAGCTGGGCAGGTTCATGAAGTTCAGACCCAAAACTTCCTTGGGAGACCAGCATAATCTCTGGAAAAATCAGAAATAGCAAGTTCAGGGACCTCTGAGCCCWGTTCAAATAAAAAGAAGAAAAAAAAAAAGAGAAAAAGAAAAAAGGGGCCTTGCCAGCTGGCAACACATTATTCCCCTTGCACTGATCCCCTGGCTTCTCTCCTCAGCCTTCGCGGCGCGGAGGAAACGTTACCTTCAAGTCCCTGTGCACGATATCATGCTGGTGAATGTGATTCACACTCTCCAGTATCTGATGAATACAGTGGCTGCAAGATAAAGGGAGACACAGGGTTACACACACATACACTTGACATCTCAGCCCAGAACTGTTTCCCTAACTTGTACATTCACCTCCTTCCCAGCTGTGACAGGATCTCAAAGCCTTCGTCCTGCCTCCCATCACTACCTTCCTTTCTCCCCTCATATGACTTATCCCATCTGTTTTTTCAGCCAATTTCTTCATGTAGGAGAACGGAGACACCTGCAAACCAGCAGGGACTGCTGGTTTATCTGCAAACTCTCAGCAGCTGAGATGGGGCAAACAGGGCCAAACCGCTCCAGGAAACATTTAGTCGGGCTAGTCCAGAGCAAAGAATGAACTTTTGGAAAGCAGCAGCCCCAGCAAAGTCCTGGGTTCCTGCCAGGTTGCAAAGCTTTCAGAGCAGCATCTCAAGCACTTGCATACACAGCGTGTGCACACACCCGCTTGCTGGGTGCCTTTTAAGTACAGATCCCACTTAAGGGGCCAGTGATCCGAAGGGCAGGCTCATTCCCACATTCCCACCGCGTGTGCTGCGCTGCATCCCCCCAACTCATGGAAAACTGTCGCCTCTGCTACTCTCACCGCAGCAACCACCTAGGGAAAAGACATGTCATTAACACCTGTCACACAAGGACAGCACAACATTCCCATGGTGAGATTTCTGGAACAAATCATCTGCTACAACCTTCCTCAGCTCCCCCGACAAAGCTGCTAAAGCCTAAGTACATATGTGATATCCTAACAAAACACTCCTCGGAACACGGAAGGGAGCAGGGATTTTGACAGCTTGCACAGCTGGGCAGTRAGCAAGCAGATGTGGGCAACTCGGTCCGTGTCCGGTGACAATTCCCGCTGCAGGAGCGACACATCTCCCTGCTCAACTTCCTGAGCCTCAGGGGAAAAAAACTGAACTGAGCAAAATGTGTCAGGGAAAGGAAATCTGCTACTGGAAAAGAGGGGATGAGGGTGAAGGGAGGAAGAGGGGAGCATGTGCAACACAGTGGAACTGTCACTCCCCGCTTCCCGAGYTGGCAGTATAATCCTCAGGGTAGCAATCCATGAATATCTCCCTGCTCCCAAAACAAAAAATGTATAATTAGAACAGAGCTGAGTCTGAGCGAGAGACATTTTCTGGCCAAAAATGGCAAAAGTGTGAGGTGTCCCAGGCGAGCCAAGCGCGGCGGGTTGGCACGGACCTCGCTCCCTCGCTCTCCCAGCCTGCTCTGGAATTCAGCTCGGCACTGGGAGAGAAAGGGAGGAGTTTCACTCAGTCATCTTGTGGGCACTGCAGGGCCCGGCCAGCTGAAAGCAAGGGCTGAGCGCCCTCAGGAAAGCAGACACTCCCTTTCCCCTAACCTACCGCTAATTCCCTGGATTCCCAAGGTCCTTCACTGCCGGCTCCTGAGCGTTCTGGGGAACAGAAGCAGGCAAGAGAGGCTGAGGAAAGGAAGGCCATAACGCCAGAGCTGCCCAGCCTCATGGCAAAGAGGGTCGAGTGCCTGTGTGCGTGCGAGAGACCCTGTGCCAAGAGCCTGCACAGAGCACAGCCCTGCTGAAAACACCCCCAGGCCTCTCCGTCAGGAGCTGCCTTGCACACAGCAGCCACGGGATGCGACGCTCCGGGAGCTGCCTTGCACACAGCAGCCACGGGATGCTCCGTCAGAGCATCGCTTCCTCCCCTCTGCGCCCGCAGCTCTCCCTGTGCCCGCTCCTGTGGAGATGAGTATGGCATGGGCAGGCAGGTGCAGAACAGGCAGAGTAAAACACCATAGGCCATCCCTAGGCTCCGCCAAAGCCAAGCAGAAGCTGCCTAACCCCAGGCTTGATTCCAAACACTCCATGTCCATGAAGTGGAGAGGCCGGAGAGCACCCTGGGCTACTGCTGCACCAACTGCCCACCCACCTAAACAGCACAGCCTGTTAGAGRGAACTTGCAGCCGGCAAGGGAGGAATCCAGAAGGGAAGGGCAGAACTTTAAAGCTGCTTAGTATCAAAATGCCAAGGCCACTCTCGGACACTGCGCCTCTTCTCACTGCACCAGGGAGCTGAGCGGCACAAAGGGCTCTCAGAAACGTGGCCTCCCCCCAGGAAACTCTGACCWGGGCTCAGGGAAGTTAACAAGAGCTGCCCAAAAGGCAGAGCACGTCCCTGCAGTCCCAGCACAAGGAGGCAGATCCGCAGCAGGCTGCACAGCTCTGCCCTGAGTGCACTCGCTGAGGGCGCCCTGTCAGCACCCAGACACCCAAAGCCACCAGCAACAGCTCCCAGGAAAGAGCTCTGCAAGGGGCTGGGGCTGTGGCGAGGCAGGGCTGAGCAGGGACAGCAGTTTATGCAAACGGCAGGGAGAAGAATGTTTTTTGTTTTTTTTTTCGAGGCAAGGAGCAAGAGTTTCAGAACAAAGACATGCACAGGAACAGCAGGCAGGAAATTCATTCCACTGTGTTGGCACACACGGGGCACACACACAGACAGGTCTGGAAACAGTCTTACCTGGCATCTGCTTCGCTATAGTATTCTCTGGCAACAATATCCTCAAAGAGCTCCCCACCAGTAACCCTGAAATTCGAAATAACAAGGGAGGTTACAGAGCTGTCTGCATGTAGCTGGGCACAGCACACACGGTGCCTGCCCAGCGGGCCCCTTTTCCCCAGGATCGCCCCAGCAGCCTGCACTGCACAGCTTGTGCAGAGCTGCCGTAGGGGACACAAGGAACATCCCACAGCCGTGGCCCAAGCCGTGGTACATCCACAAGAGCCCTTGGACTCATTAAACCGGTAGTATTTTGGGCAGCACTGAAGTACTGGGCACAAATGGTCCACGTGCCTCTACAGAGCTTAGCATACGATAAGCTTGGGCAGAAGACCCATCCTCTGACCCCTGCAGACTCCCTCCTTACCCAGCTGGGCTGCCCTTCACCACCCAACACTTCCATCTGCTTCCAGAGCCTTCCTGGTCCATCCCCTACTGCACCGTAAAGGGATTTATATCAAGTGGACTAGAATCACGTACAGGAAGAGCTCAACAGGGAAAGACAGAATTATAATAATGCAGGTGCCTTTTTATTCCCTTCTTAGTCAACAATCCCCACGTCTGTATCACTGACGAAGCTTCAAAGCCAACAGAGAGACACTTACAGATCAAAGACGAGGTAATGGAAACCTTCCTCTGAAATACTGTCATGGAGCCGCACTGCAAAAACACAATCAAGAAACGGGGATTTAGATAGCATGTGGCAAATAYGTCACCTCACAGACCAGACCTGCCCACCACACCAAGCTCTCCCTACCACAATCAGTCCCTTAATTCCCCTGCCCTTTGCTTGGTGCGCTCGCCTGGTGACCTGTAACCCTTTTCCTTCTGTTATCTCAAAGGAATAGATAGATAGATGTCCTTCACACGCACCCAACACCTACCCCGTGGCAACACAAACTCTAAACACTTTGGACCATTCTCCTAGTTTGGTGSTTCTCTCTTCCCACACACTTCAATTATACAAGTTAAACTCTGCAGAATCTCCAAAAAAAAGTCCACCTACATGTCAGTACCATCATCTAACAAATTCAATAAAGCTGGTTCCTTTCCTTCATCTTTAACTCACTCCATTATGCCTTCCAGCTCAAAACCCTTAAGAAAAATCCATGTCAGCTTCCTGCCTCATTTTTCCAGATCTATTTGTTAGCACAGTCATATCTGACTGCCTTCCCCTTCACAAAACTCTCATCCTTCTTCAGTTTCCACACCTATACTCCAGTAGTTCTGCTCTCGCTCTTCATCTTTTCCCCTTCCTTGCTCCCTAACCTCCAGAATTGGACGCTATCCCCTAGTGCTCTTTTGTCAAAACTAAACTCTTCATTTCATCTCACTTACCCTCCGCTAGTTTCCTCTTTTCTCCCAATATCCTCCTCTTTCTCCCTTTTCCAAGGGGAAAGGTTCTCTATATTGCCTGCCAGAGTCACAACCTAGCAATGCCACTTCACTCAATTCCTAAGCTTTGACACTTGGACTAGGGATGGGTCATCTTCTCTGCATGAGTCTCTCACTTTTCCTGTTGATTCATCCAGCCAAAACAACTAACCCAGGCGAGATCCCAGTAATCGAAACACCTTSTTATCAAGTGTTGACCAAAGCAACATTACAGTTCTTGTCCCCAGAAGATCATTATTCCCCTCCATCATTTTAATGATGCTTCTGCATCTCCTCATGACCTATTCTATATATTCTATATATGGCCTATTCTCTATATAGCCTGTTTATATGGCCTATTCTATAATATATTCTATATGGCCTATTCTATATATATTCTGTTCTATTCTATATAAAATACAGGCGACCTGTCTTGACTTTCCCCACCATAATGATTCTATCCTATCCAAACCAAGAGGCCAACTGTAGGAGTAGCTTCCTGAATGTCCACTTCCAGGAGTGGGGAGTGGTTCTGTTTCACACGTTTTTTTCCAGGAAAGGGAGATCCAACCTGTTCTACACGCTGCTGGCCATCTAATTATCACCACAACCTACTCACATCCACTTAAGCTGTGGACACAATATGGGAAAGARTAAAATGATCTATAGATGTAAGAAGGTGAAGAAGCCAAAAACTGACCAACTAGGATAAGAAAAATGGAGAATTGATAAGTATCAATTTGCCTCTGCTTTTCCTAAAGGACCCAGAGGCCCTTCTCCAGCTCTGCATGGGGCAGCAGTGACGTTTAGGCCTCGCACAGCAAGCGGCACCAACGCTCACATYGCGAAGAGCGCGCCAGTCCCAGCCGGAAAGGATTGGGACACAATGGAAGCTCAAGGTCTTCCACCCAACGAACTACAAGAAAGTTTAGATTTGTCAAAGAAAGCTGTTTTCACTCCCTGTATTGCACCAGAAGATTAATTGCTACCATAGCCCTGAAGAAGCAATTCACACCACGCTTCCTTCCTAGCCACAGGGATTCTCATGGGCACACAAAGTCCATCCCTGCCAACCCGCCCCACACTCAAGGTCACTGGATGACTCTTCCCAYGTCAAGGAACTCACTGATGTAAGAGCACTTACTACAGAGCAAGAGCAGCCAAGGAGAGGGGAATAAAAGAGAAGAAAACAGAAGTGAGGAGCCAGGCAACAGGGCACTAAATCTGTTACAGGATATGGTGAAAGAGACATTTCAGAGCACAGACAGAAGTCCATCCACACCAAGAACAGCGTGCTCAAACGTTCATAACGACATCTAATTTCATACGACTAACAAAGCCTTACAGATAGCTTCAGAACTAATAAATCAAAACAAGGGCAGTAGTGAGCAGTGGCAGAACAACCACTAACCAAAGCAGAAAATTTGTTGCAGACTGTCAGGCAGAGGGTTTTAGGCTGAGATAAAGTCAGAAGGCATSGGACAGTGCTACCGAAAACTGTCCCTTCAATTTCCAGCGTGCACGTGGACCTCTGCACTGCTGAACGCAGGCAGGGTGAAACGCAGCTTGCTTCTTCCCTCAGGCTCACTCCAGCCCCACCTGAAGCAGCCACGGCTCTTCGGCCACGCTCACTGCTAACACACAGCAAGCACCTCCCGCTAAGGTGGTTTTTGGCAAAATAACCTCAACAAGAGAAAACCAACGAGACCAAGCGGCAACTTTTCCCCCAAAGCCCCGATGTTGGGCGCTGTCAGATGCAAACTGTGCCCACTGCATCCCCTGCTGCGTGTGTGCCAGCCCCGAGCCCTGGTGCACCCAGGGCCCTTGCAAGGGGCCCAGCACTCGCAGCCCACTGMGCTCCAGCCAGCTCCAGGAACACGTGCTGGGAATATCCCTTCCTCCGCCCGCTGTCTTCAGAGGCTCGCGGGAGGTCTTGCCTCAAGGACAGAACTCAAAGCTGGTATTTCRGAGTGTTGCAAAATCCACATGCACTTTAGGGGTTTTTTTTAAGCTAAAAAGAAATCGTATCAAGGAGCAGTGGCATTAAATATAGAAAATGAAGTGTTTTAGTGAGAAGCAATATTGTACCAGTTACACCACGTTCGCTGCTCCTTTCCCGAATAAAGTCCCAAGTCCCTGATGCCTGAGCAAGATAACAAGTGACTGAAAGAGGAAGATCCCTCCCCCAACAAGTTGCGCCAACCTGAAAACCAAGGCAAACTGCTGCCGAGTTGCACAAAGCCRCATTCTGAGGATACAAAAGTTTCAGTGAATCATGAAGAAACGACCAAGCAGCTTTCAATTTTTACAGAAATCCACTTAACTACAGAAATAAAAAAAGGTGCCTCGCCTAAATTTGACCCCTTCTTTCCTTTCACTGTGCCCAACATGCTGCACGTTTAACCCTCCCCTCGAGCAACAGGGCAGGAGCGTTTGTGTTTGCACCCGGGTCACGGGGGGACGAGCCCCTGCACCCCGGGTGACAGGGAGCGCTTGCATGTCCTTAGGGGCAGAGTAGGGCTCTGGTATAGGGGGCTTTTACACACCAAATCACGATTCACGGGTGTGCACAAGCATCTGAACACCACAGGAAAGCAAGGGCACAACTGGCCAAACTCAAGCAACACAAAGTTTCCATGCTGGGACTACCTAACGCCCGGGGCTTTCAAACCAACTGGCCTTGGCTGCAGCACCTGCAGCGGGGCCCGCGCAACCYGGCAGGGATTTCCGCTTGTCTCTCGTGTCACGCTAACTGCGACACCCAAAGCAGCTCGTTCAGAGGGCCCCGCAAGGCCACCTCACAGGCGCTCTGCGACCGTGGGGGCCCCAGCTGCGACACGCAGGCCCGCTGCTCCACCACGAGCGACAGATTGGAGGAAACTGTGCGTGCAAGAAGAAACTGAACAAAAGTGGAGACTGAAGCCTGCCCGATGCACTCTCCGCCTTCTCCAGGAGATGCTGAGGACACATACATGACCATGCCTGGCCCCCCAGGCCATGGAGCGAGCACGGATGGGCCCTTGCGTGTGCTGGGCTCAGGGAGCTGCCCCGGCACCGCAGGGACTGTCCGTGCATGGGTCCGCACCCACCCTGAGCCTCCAACCCCAGCTGTTTCTCTAATCACACTAAACACCAGAACTCAGCTGCAGCTGCTCAGGCTGCTTCCAAAAGGGCTCTCCTTTTAATTAAAGACTTGCTATTAAAAAGTATTAWATTGTGTAATGCAAATAATTCTCTAGAAATCATCTGCTCCGGCAGCTAGGGCCGCCTTTGCCGGCGCAGCGACTGCTGGCAGCAGGACAGCCAGCTCGGGGGACGGGCCCTGCCGGGGCTCGTGAGCAGCCCCTGCGGGTGGCACCGCCAGCCCCCTGCCCTCCCGCGGGTGACAGGGGGCCGCAGGGCCAGGCAGGACAGACCCCGGCCCGCGCAGCCCCCGGCCCACACCGCTTCCCACCTGCCGCGCTCCGGMGAATGGGAAGGAGCAGGAGTCTGTTTCCACCCGCATCCCTGCAGGCACAGCCCAGCTGTTGCAGCTCTGCATGGAACGGCAAGGAAGAGTCCTGAGAGAATATGAAAAGCCGCACACATAATCATTTATTTCCAGCGTTGTCCTCAGTGAAGCACTTAACAGCTCTAGTCCTAAAATGAGGTCAAGCAAGTGCTCTTTCTGCTGCAGCTTCTTTGTTTTATACCTTTCAGCACCAACTAGACCGTGTGTTTTAATTGTTATTTTGTTGCAACGTCTGTACAAATGCCTGAAGTTCAGCACATGATAAATAACATCCAGGATGCCCTACTTCCACACCACACAAGCCAAAAGAATGCACTAGCAGGAATACTCTCTAATTTCTTGAAAACCTGCAATCGTGACCATCCAGAAGCACTAACACTTTCTGATCATATGTGTACGAGATGAGCAGAGCACCCCGGACCTGCTGCCTGCGCCATCTCCCATGCTGGGGCTGCCCTGCACACTGCTTGGTGCCCGGGATGCTGCAGGAACATCCATCCCCAGCAGCGGGGAAGCCCTCGGCTACCGCACACAGGGCTTGTTGAGACCCTTGGGCTCCACTGGGGCACAAACGTGGCCAAAGGGTGGGAGGATTCTCAGTGTTTTAACCATCCTGTGTGCAACATCTCCTCTGTGCCAATGCAATGGCACTCTGGATGTCTGCAGCCAAAAAGCCAGGGAAATTTGCTGCTTACAGCAAAACACAGCCTCTAGCTTCTCCTTTCCTTTTCACTTTAAGTTGTGGATCAAACCACGAGGGCAGCAAACGCAGCGTGGGGTCTGCAGATGTGGTCCAAGTATCCTGCTTCCCACCCAGATGGGTGACGTGGTGATGCCCTCCAACCGCGCTCCATAAAAGGCACAAAATCCTGCTGGGGCTTCACAGCAATTCACACCTTCATCACCCGAATCACCCCTCCAGTGCGCACAAACCAGAGGCTTTATTTACCCTTCTATTACAGTCATTCCCAGGAGAGAGGCAGAGACATCAGGAGGAGAGACCATTTGTCAAAGGAAGCCAAACTGAAACAGGCCAAAGGAAATTCACCTAATTCRCAGGAGGTTTTTCTACAATTTTCTCCCTTTTTTAAATAAGGATGTGTCCAAAATTATGGTCCATCCTGAGACAAACTAAAAGACAGAAGTTAAAACTCCAAATAATTAAGTGCAGGTGTATTTGCGAGACAGTCAGAAGCAGGAAAACCTGAAAAAGCAATAATTCTGATAGATGCTGAGAACAGCAGTTTACAACTGCTGTAAATTTTCTCAAAGAAATTAACTCCGAAGCAGTGCAGCACAGGATATGAAGGCAGAAACCAAAAAGAAGAATTTGGTTCTGTCTCTTGGGCTACTTGCAGCCTCTCAATGTGTTTGCTTTATTGCAGATCCAAACGCAAGCAGCGAAGTTGCACAATAACAGGCTAGCAGAAGGTAAGAATAACCAAGCCATCACTCTGAAATAAAAACAAAAATATTTAAGAGCTACTTTTGCACAAGATATCCTCGGTAATGGGCACGTTTGTTTTCCCATTAAAGCAGGATGAAAACGAACAGATCACTGAGGCATCTCCATGCAGTTTTGCTGCGCTGGGTGAGYACAGCCAGCACAAGACCCCTCTAGGCCTGGCACCTAAATACTCTAGAAAGCTGCCAAGAGCAGCAAAGCCACGAGCTGAAAGAGGGAAGGAAGCTCTGAGGTGAACGGTTAAAATCAGCAAGCTGGGTGATGAGCACCCGCAAGCTAGAGATGATGCACAAGTACAGCGAGCTCACACTGTGTCCTGTGAAAATACTTGTGGAAATCAAACGCTGCCTCCAGCTAAATGTCCTTGCCCAGGCCCTGGAAAGCTTTCCAGATCAAGAGATAGCCATACCGCAACACTGAGCGCTCAGAAGGATCATTTCACTGGGATTACCTTGACCCTGGGCATCTCAATGTGCATCTGCAGACAAGCAAGATGTCCTACTACAAAGCAAGTGCCTAAAATTAGGGCTGAGATTTCGCGAAGACATGTTAGGATAACACAGAAAGCTGCCCTATCACGAACAATGACACCAAATGAAAACACCATAAAAATAAAATTTGATAAACACTGTTGGCACTAATTTGTTTCCAGATTATTCTGTTTTTAATTGGTCGGAGTAGCAGCATTATCATCAATGTGTTGCTGTCTGGAAACAGCACCTCAGAAGCAACTGTCTTAGAGCAAATGGATAAAACCCATAAATTCAGCACGAGGTTTCCTCACATCCYGTATGCAGGCAGATGGAGAGATGAGCAGTCACGCTCCAGGGCTGCAGCTTCTCAAGCCTCTGTCCTGCCCTCACAGCTCACTAGAGCTTCAGGTCACCGCAGAACAGCAGGACACACTGCAACTGTCTCCAGCAAAAGCATCAACAGCAAAACCCCATTTCTCCATTAARGTAGGTGCAAAACCTGCCGAGTTCTGCAGTGTTGGTGCAGAGCTATGCAGCTCACAAGGGAGCAGCACAGGCAGCACTCATGTAGAAGAGGTCAAACACAAAACTCCAGTGGCAGGGTGCCAAAAGATGCCAAAATACCCAAGCCAAGGGAAAAAAACCCATCACTACCTCAAAACAACATGGTTTCCTTCACTCACAGGCCAACAGGCACTAGCTATATGGAAGCATCAGTGCATTTATCATTGCTGCTTCAGCAGAGCTTCYGACAGAATCTTACACACTGTTTTTTTTTATAAGCAAGTTAGCAAAATGGGTAGACAAAACTAGCTTATCATGGCAGATATTTGGAAAAAAAATAAACATACTCAAAATTGCTCCCTGTCAAAGTGGAACAATGCATCAAGTGACATTGACAAGTGTTTGTCCAGAGTCCAACACAGTTTAGCATTTGTATTAATTATCTACATGATGTAATATATGGCACTGTTATTAAAGATTACATTACCGTGAGAGGAGCAAGAATATTTTAATATCAGAAGAGAAATCAAATGGCCTTTACAGATTCAGAGGGAGTCCATGCAGAGTGGATTTCTTCCCATTTATTTTAATGAGGACAAAAGTAGTGCGCACTTTGGTAGGAATTCTCATCTACTCGAGATGGAAAAATGCCTTGCTTGCCAGCAGCTCTGCACAGAGTGGCCCGGGGCAATAACGGGTCACAAAGCAAACGTGCACCAGCAATGTTCTCAAAAAGCAAGTTTAACACGTTGGTAGGAAGACAAGAGCCTCCCCAGTCGGACAGGTGAGGCGAGTCCTCCCCCTACAACCAGCACYCCCATAGTCTCCGTTAGAGTCTTGCCATGCCCAGCCCCGGGCATCACGTCTAGAAAGATGTGAAGAAACTGGAGAGAGGCCAGGAAACTGGAAATGGAGGGAAAAAAAATACTGGAKGTCTAGAAACATGACGTATGAGAAAAGATTGAAAGAAYTGGGTTTGTTTAGTCTAAAGAAAAAAAAGACTGAAAGGAGACATGATAACAGTCTTCAAGTATGTAAAAGCCTGCTACAAGAGAGAAAAACTACTTTCCACATATACTCTGGATAGAACTAGAAATAACAAGCTAAGGCTAAGATAGCAGCAAAATATGTTTTTCTAATGTCTAACTGATAGAGGAATTAAACATTTTAGAGCTGCCACTAGGGGCTGTGGGATCATTACAGGGCTTTAAGAACAAACATACCTGGAATGGGGCCGCTATCAAATGTTTGCACAGGACTACTGACCTGACTGCATGACTTCCTCAGGTCTTTTTTTCCAAGACCGTGCTGTAGGCATAAAATTTTATTCCTTAATTGCTATTTGTGATGCCTTAGAACGGCCAGAATAAAAACAGTTTTGTTCTAGAAAAAACAAGAAATACTCTGCAGAAARTGCAAGGACTTCTGACCAGATACATTCTTCGCAAGAGACTTTTCCAAAGCATAATACATCAGGAGACAGGTAAAGTCACTCACTGCAGATGAGGAACCAACTGCAGAGCTGAGCTAGGAACGTGATAAGCTTGTTTGCAGTGGAATTCACCTGTAAAAAATGTTTTTCCTCTTGCATACAATGTTTAARTTTTGAGATGCTTGACAAGAAGTGTTGTAAGAATTGAGAAAAAGGAGAGATGACGGGAGTGAGAAATTAATACCAAAATAAAGAGTAAAATGACATTTAAGCAATGATAGTAACAAGACTTAGGGGGCAAAAGAAGMTTGGTAGTTAACTCCTAGTATGAGCTTTAGTCCCTCTGTACACTGTTAAGCAATAAATTTACAGTATATTCATCACTGCAAATTACTTTCCATGCGCTGGGAGCACAAACTTCCAGCTCCACAATGACCAAATCTCTAGTGCTTAAATTAATTTTCACTTTAAAAAGCACTTTTGTAGGATGTATCTAAATGGCTTATGAAAAAAAAAGAAAGCAATGACACTGCACTACCATTTTCTCAGACAGGAATAATTAACAGTAGCTTCGTCAAAGAGAGCAGCTTGGTAGTTCTTCAGTGTTTTCTCTGAGATATTAACCCAAGTTACACCTTACCTAGGGTTTCTAGAGTCCTATTTAGCTAAACTTCATTAAAAAAAGAAATGTTCCAAATCTCTTACTTAGAGTAACTTACAGCAAACAATGTAAAGTTTCACTAATGAAAAACTTGAGGCAAACTTCTGTAGCACTTTGGAACAAAACAGAATGCATGTCCACTCTGTCCAGTTTAGTAAGTAATGTACTTTTTGTTTGAAGATATGTCTTATTTTYCCCTCCTTTTTATTTGAAGTCAAAATTATTCTCTGGACTCCACTTGCCACCCGCTGCACTGACAAAGTGGGCAATTCCTCCTTTCCCATCTGTTCCACGGGGGGCAAGCACAAAACAAACAAACACACGAAACCCTCCTGCAGGATAGCCATGGAAACAGCCACGCTCAGCAGAAAGATGAAGGAAAAAAACCAACAAATGTATTACRGGAACAGAAACAAATTATTGGCTCTTTTGTCTTGCGTGACCACTGGAATGAGAAGAGACAACATATTAGTCCACCCTCCTCTCAACTGGGGCTCTCACTAAAAGTAGCCTTCAAAGGGATACCTAGCAAAGTGCCAAGAAGAGGAAGAGGAGAGGTGAGGGGCAAGCAGCCTCAGCTCAGCTGCCTCCACCGCGGCTGCTCGTGGCACTCGAAGGGAGAAGCTGTGGTGACTTCAGCAGGCACGTTTGACCAGAGCGGTTGGGGACGTTGGGAATACACTTGCTTCCTTACTGGGTGCGAGAAGGAGCCGTCTGGCTCCTGCCTCATCTCCCCGTTCCCGAGCCCAGAGACACTTACCAATATTTGGATGCTTTAGGAGTCGGCAGATTCGCGCTTCACGTTCCAGTTTCTGGTGATCTGAAAGAGAACAAGAAACAGGGCATTCAGCTGCACAGTCCCGAACCAGGCTCTTGTTCAGACTCAGTGGAGAAAGGAAAACAGTGGCCTGGAGGCCTGTGTGACCCTGGCAACTGCATAAGCATCTCCCCAGACCTCCCAGCCATTGGGGACGAGGGCTGCGCGGGCACCCAGAGCCACGGACTCTCCTCGTGCCCCAGAGCTGGGGGACCATGGCATGGAGCAGGGCGCTGCCCACCACAAAGGCACCCAAGCTTCAGCACCCACGGACACGCTTGCTGCGAAGGGCAGGGCTGCTGAGCAGGCATTTCCAGAGCTGCAGGCACGCAGCGCTGCCTAAATGCTAAATGTGCTTAGTGCAGCCCAAAGGCAGCGTCAGCTTGAGCAAGACTGTCATCTGGATTAGAGAAAATATATATACACACACACCAAGGAGAGCAAAAACGGTTTCYCCTCACTGAAATTTTACATGTGTGGGGGTCAGGAAAGGCGAGGACATTASAGCGAAGCTGCCCCTCACTGCCAAGAAGCAAGGGACCTTTCTAGTCCCTGCAGCTCATGCAGAAGGGCAATTTTTTCCACAAGAGCAGTGTCTGATCCCTGACTTGCACCGCAAAGCCCAATCCTCTGGAACGCGGTGCTCACATCAGACAAGCAGAGCATCACTGAGAGGATTGAGAGAAGCAAATCGTTGAGGCAGCCCTGGCAGTTCCTAAACTCCAGGCCTCCAGGGAATGCGATGCCTAGAAAGAGGCAAGAACAAGGACAGCCCTTCCTCCCAGCCCACCCATCAAAAGGGCAAAGAAAGGGGAAGTGGCACCAGTCCCCGCTCCATCACGACATTTCTTCTCTGTCAGACCTTCTGCACGCAGGCTCGAAACCCTCTCTGCACCACTGTGACACACAGGTCCTCTCCAGAGCAGCAAGCAGGACGCTGGGCTGGTTGGGCTCCTCACCAGTCWCTGGTAGCACTGCAGCACCCTCCCATTCAGAGGAACCCACTAGAGACTCAATTCTGGCAAGCGACCCTGCTAAACCCAAGAGCCTGTGCAGCCCTGAGTGCTGCACGGCCTTCCCTTCCCTTCCTTCCCCATCCACAAGCTTTGGGCAGCCGTTCCCGTCCCCACGAGCAGGGAGGTGACACCGARACACGTCTCTGCTCAGAATCCCTCTCTGCTGGGCTGGGAACAGCAGCTCAGGGCACTGCAGGATCTCTGTCTTCTTTCCCACTGCTGAACTGTAGAAAATGTCCCAATTAATATTTTATATGGGCTGAGATGTGCCTACATCCTCCTTTGCTACTGTTCAGGGAGGGGGGAAGGTAAATTACTCCTTTCATCTCCTCTTCCTTCTCAGTCCTGGAAATTATTGTTGCTGCTACATATATTTGCATGCTCTATGCCAGGATCACTCCAATGAAGTAGGAGGCAGCAGGAAGGGCTGGAGCGGTTCCACGCTCCCGAGCCCAGGCGCAAGGCGAGCGCTGCCCTACCGGGGGCTGCCTCAGCTTCCCTCCTAGCAGCATCTCTCACAAATGGGCCTCTGCGAAACGTCTGCAAGGCACAGACGGCCCTGGGCCCTCTGCACTCAGGCCACATCCCCACAGCGGGACCAGAACGGAGGATAAACTGTCCATAAGCTGCTCACGTGCTGGGGTCTTGCAGATTCCCTGCTTTCCCTCCCAACTCTACTTGGAAGTACTGCMCAAGGGGGATCCTCCAGCCTCCCCGCTCACACTGCCCTTGGGCCCCGTTCCACATGCCGAGAACCTGCTCCCAAGCACAAGGGCACCGGGAAGCAGACAGCAAAAACAGCTGAGCAAAGGGGGAAGGAGAGGTAAGAGGCCACCACGTGCTACTCAGCCACCGGGCCCTGACAGCCAAGACGGACAGCTGACAGGAGCACAGGCTCAAACAGAATGACATAACCACCGAAATGCCACAGGACATGTAAATCAAGAGCAATTGCTCCCCTGAAAGCCTAGACGCTGCTGCGGAGGGCGGGRAGCAGGCAGGGCAGCCAGCGGGGCCGGGCCGCGGGCGCAGCACGGCTTGGGACGGGAGGTCAGCGCCCGCGCGCCGGCCCCCAGCACCACGGAGCCTGGCGGGCRACCAGCGCAGCGGCAGCGCCGCGGTCACAAGGTACCGGGAACTATTTCTGGTCGGGGGGAAAGCACAACACCCCGTCCTGTCGCCAGGGCAACACAACAGGCGGGCTGCAGCACATCTCCGGAGGGAAGGCACGCGCGGCCGCCCCGCCGGGAGCACCGAAAGGTCGGGCTGCGCCGCCGCCTCACGCGCTCCCGAGGGTCGCCTGGGCCTGCAAGGAGCCTCATCTCCAGAGGGCCCTTCCAACCTTAACCGTTCCATGATTCTGCGAGCCCCCWGCCCGGGGAGAGCGCCTTTTAGTCTCTGTCTCCAGGTGCCCTTCAGCACGGTGCGCACAACTGCACTCCGACTGTCATGGTCAGCAGCCGAGTCCGTATCTCACTTGGGGGAAGCAACCCAGCATCTAAGTGCAGAGTAATCTATGGAATAAACACAGAATTGCATTTTTTCTAATTCTCTCTCTGGTCTAATGATGGTCATTTCCAGCAGGAAACAGAAAAACAACACGATTCTGCGATGCCAAAAGAGTAGCCAAAGGTCAGGGTATCAGACAGCTCATCTCATCTTACACAGGGGCTCACAGAATCCTAAAAACCCAAAGTATTCATAAATACACCAGAGGAACGATGTGAAGAAGKTATGGGCTCAGATCCCTGCCTTATCAAGAGCTTGCAAAGCAAATAACTTCTCCCCTCCCACTAGAKGAAACTTTTGCAAGCCATCTGTTGGGTGAAGGTAGATTCTTCCCGCACAGCATGAGACGCCAAGCTTGCAGCGAGCAAACGCAGCAGCGCATCCCGACCCAAGTTATATGGGCCGAGGCCTAGGACATTAGGTCTATTTCCTGCTTTTCACAAGCTGCACAAGGAATATTAACAAACAAATCTCATAGTGCATAAAACACACAGTATCTTTTTGAAAACACAAGCTTCGATGTCTTCAAGCGGTGCATAAAGCCAGATACTCACGGAAGTTTCTCCAAATGTTAATTAAACTTGCTGTTAAATTTTTGCACTGTATTTCCAAGTCTGATTTCATTTAGCTTCTGCTCTCACATTCTGGATTTCATTAAGCTTTCTCCCTGCTAAGCTGCAGAACTCTCTACTGCTGAGCAATTGCTAATGTCTAAAACTTAAGTACAGGATATTATGAATACTCATCTAATATTCATTGCATGTTTTCCTGCCAAAATAACAAAAACAATAAAACACTCACTTTCTGGACAATTCCTCTATCTACAGCAAGGACTACCTACATGGACTGGGAAGTCCAGTCTACATAGGTAGAAAAACTTAAAATTCCAATGTTTTAAGAGATGGAGCTTAAGACTGGAAGACTAAGTCTTCTCAAATTCTTGCGATGTTCAGCACATAAACTAAGTTATGAGAGTCTAGTTTTCTATCAGGCCTCTACACTGATAAAATATCTGCATTTTGGTTCAAAACTGAGACTAGACTTAAGCAGTTCGTCATCAGCATTACTGCTATGCAAGAGCTTCTCTAAGCACAGCCTAAGCAACGTAACACAAGATGTCTTTAGAATATACCTGCCTGATAACCCAAAAAAATGGCTGTTCAGAGAGCTGGGACTTCTTTGGTTTGTATTTTTAATTTGTCCAGAGGTTTTCTTTAATAGAAAGTGAGAGTGACTGTGTTAGCACCATTTACAAAAGCTAAGGACTTGCAAAAATGAAACTGCTTCATTTTACACATCAAGGCAGTCCATTTACCGGAACAGAAGCGCTCGTGCTCAAAGGACGGGCAGGGGTGGCTGAGCTCTGATAGCAACGGCGCAGACAGAAGCCACCGAAAACAAAGGCAATGCAGCCCGAGCACACAATACAACAGGCCAATTTGGCCTAAATACATCAAACTCATCTGAAAAACAAGATAATGCGATGTAAAAGACAAGTACACCGAAGTGAGAAATAAAACCCAAAATGCAGGCAGTTTTACTTCRGGAGAAGCCAACAAACCCCAGTGGGGGGAGGACACAGCCAGGTCCATCCTGCCGCCCGCAACGCATGGGTCTCCTTTGAGCCATGGGCAGCTGTGATAAACGTGCCCTCCACCAGCCAAAGGCTCTGCCCGCGCTCCCTGAAGGGCCTGGGTCCCAGGAGATTGAGGGAGACGTGCCCTTCATCTCCCGTTCCCCATCCACTGCCTGGGGAACACGGRGATTTATGGCTCTGGGAAAGCCTCCAGCACCTATCTCAGGTAGTCACCCCTCGTGGCAAACAGGAGTGTGAACCAGCACTGAAAAGCAACAACAACAATAGAAATAGCAGAGAAAACAGTCACCCRATTAAATAAAAGCATTTAGTTAGCAGAGGAAGCGATTAATTCACACCTGCCAGAGTCAGGTGGAAAACACCAGTTCCACCACGCTTGCTCCAACAAGCACTGGAAACACCACGCGGTTTAGAAACAGGCTCCCAGAAWAAAGGAGCACACCTGCCGGCAACACCCGCCGGCGGCCTGGCTCCCGTTCCCAGGCTGCGGTTATCCAGGGTGCTGGGGCCCCAGCTCCTGTTTAGTTAGGCTGCGTGCCTCAAAAAGGGCTGTCCTAGCACTGGTCCAGAGCTCAACCGCCCCAATGGCTGGAGAGGTTCCCCCCAAGCGCAGCGAAAAGCAGGAGCAACAAAACAACAAAACTGACCCTGAGGTATCAATCACCCCTGTTTGAACAAAAATGAGGCTGGGAAACAAACACACACAAAACCTTGCTCCTCCCTTAACCCAATGTATAATTTTCCTGCTCTTAACTGGAGTATAAAACATGAGCTGCTCACTAGCACAGTCCACTTGCCTTCACSCTGCTCTAGACCGGCGCTTCATGCCTGCAGTTGCAGGCAGCCTGTATCCCCACAGGACTCAAATCTCCATCCTAGATTACTTTTCTGAGAATGGGAAGAGTCCGGAAGAGGAATCAAACCCAAGGCAATAAATTCAGTTTGATTGCTGTCATCATGCCAATTCTGGGAGATAGTCAATTGATGCCAGCTGCTGAGATATCTTTTGAGTTGCTTCAAGACTGAAATCAAATTTGCATCAAATAGATTTTGCAGCATGAGCCTAGCCTGTGCCTTCAGGTCATTCATGCTTTTCTTTGCTTGTTTAAATTTAAACTTCCTCTCCAAGATATTCCCAGCAATAAAGRGTTAGTTCTCTCATTCTGGGCTTCAAACCAGACTTCCCCCTATATCCTCCTATTTCTCGGATAACGCTGCGCTACAAAATGGCAGAGACACCTATTAGTGTTTAAAATGGGTCCGCATAGGGCACTATGCCATGCCACCACTTTAAACAAATACCAGCACGGCTCAGTCACCGCTGTTTCTTTTCTGTGGAACAACAGAAGTCACCCCAGGCCTTASGAATGACCAGAGGTCCATGTAAATTCCGAATCCCCTTTCTGATAATCTGCTAACAGCAGATGCCTAGGGAAGAAAACAGATTCAAGCATACAGCAACACTTCCAAATGCTCCCCTCCSTCCAGCCATTTGCAGCACAGAGGGTCCCACCTTTCCCTAGCCGTATTTCTACATTCTGTTTTCAAAGACTGGCCACGATTAATAAATCTGTAAGGACACGCTCCCCTTCAGCCCCTCAYACAGCAGCAGGCACAGGCACCAAGGGGGCACCAGGAGCCAACAGAAGACAACCCTCAAGCACTGCTGCCAGGCACGCTTTCTGAGAAAGTCTTGCCTCCAACAAAAGCTGCTAAGGTTATTGCCTTGCAGTAGTGTCTTCCCACCCTTTCCTAACCTTCCCAAAACAAACAACTCCCTCACAGAAGTGTAATCCTATCCCTCAAAGGGCACAGCATATGGATCTTAGAAAGAGCCAAGATGCTCACACAAGTTTGCAATAAGCTGTGATTCTACACATGAGTGTTTGTGAACCTCCTGGCACCAACGTAYTGGGACATGTTTAAAAAAATTGTCAACACCAAGATCTGCACAAATGTAGAGAGCTTTTCTGCCCGCCTTTTTTTGGGGTCTAGGTAGCACGGAAATTCATGACCAATATGACATAGCAAATGCAGACAGAATCCCTTAAACTATACCGGCTTCTGCAACTCAGACTGGCTCCCTAAAGGGTGGGTCAGGAAAATTTATTTTCTTTTTCAATATTTCTTTACCTTGCAGTTATCTTCAATAAAGTAACTGGAGGCAAATATGAAGATGTCTATCACAGTGGCAAAGGGGAAGCAGGTATTAAAACTACTTAAAATAGATGGATCTTCGCAAAGACAGGATGCCTTAGTCAGCACGTTTGCCATTGCTGGTTGTGTGCTCAGAGCAATTCCAAGCTGCTTTTCCTTTTCACACGCGTGTTTTTCAATTTGTCAGCAAAACTTGACCAGTATAATTCCTTTGGGTTACATAGCAGGTGGACTTAACACAGGAGGCAACACTCCTGCCCCCTTGTTGAAACGAGAAGCCCTGAGTAATACATATTTCACATGCTGCAAAGCAGAAGCAAAGGCCGGGTGTGCTGCAGCAGGAAGGGGAAGTYGCTGTCTCGAGCTTTCTGACACACGGTAACTTTCCAGGAACCCCGAGAAAAAGGATGTCACTGCACTGACGCGGTGCAGAGTCACAGCAAGAGCTGAGAGTCACCGAATCACAGAGTCCTTAAGGTTGGAAGGGACCTCTGGAGATCATCTAGTCCAACTCCCCTGCACACGCAGGGTCATCTGTGTCATGTGGCACAAGGTCACATCCAAGCAGGTTTGGAAGATCTCCAGAGAAGGAGACTCCACAACCTCCCTGGGCAGCCTGTTCCAGGGCTGTCATCCTCACTGTTTTTTCCTTAAATTCCTGTGGATCTTCTGGTGCTTCAGTKTGTGGCTGTTTCCTCCAGTCCTACCRGTGGCCACCCCAGCAAAGAGGCTGGCCCCACCAGCACAAAGCCCTCCTAGCAGCAGATCAAAAGGCGCCTTTCCACAATTTTCCAGGCTCTCCAGAAGTTCTCCTACATCACCCACTGAAGTCTCTAAGTGAGGCACAGAGTCCACAGCACTGAAATGGCAGCAACAGAGTGAGATTCTCTCCATCTGCCCTCCCTGCACCCACCACCCAGCTAAGGTTCTCACCTACAGCAGATCCCATGGTTTGATCCAAGTTGGAGCTCAAAGAAACACCAAGCCAAATCGCACATGCCTGCACCAAGGGATGCAAAGCAAGGGAGCGAGCACCTGAGCTATCAATGGAGGGATGGCCCTTGGCCTCACATTCAAGATCATCTCAGAACAAACCATCCTTGGCAAGGGAGCTCCTTCCAAGCTCGCTGGGTGTTGGGAAGGAAACCCGGAGCCCCCGTGCGGCTCCCTGCCCAGCCCCGCAGGGCACAGCCTGTTCAGCTGCCTGGTGGTCTCRGCAGCTGTTTCCAGCCTCACTCAGTAAAAAGCAACAGGCTGGGCAGAGCCCGGTAAATTCACAGCCTGAAAGCGTTAGAGCAACCACAGGAAAATGAGACAGCAGTATGAAAGTGTTGGGTGAACACAGGATATCTGCCTACAAAACAACCAGTACAGGTCGAAGAGCCAAGGGCTCCAGCCAACAGCCTTCAGTAAGCTCAGACATAAAACACACACGTGCCTTACCCCACAGACGAGCTGTGCTTCCAGTCTACACGGCCCTTTAGGAATGGCCCAGTCCTCTTGCAGGGAAGATACATATGTATATACATATACATATATATATATTTTTAGGCCTTCCTAGTCTTCCTTCCTCATGTCATCAGTGGGATACAAGAGACCCACACTGACCTGACCTGCTTTTCCCATGAACTATTTGTTTCAGTTACTAAAACAACATAATTATGAAGCCTTCTAAGCCTTCCCAAGCATCTCTGGTCTGGATTTCATCTCCCCTCTATTTGTTGCTAGCCAGTAGCTCGCTTATGTCATGCCATCGTGACGGAGGCAAGTCATACAGTCGTACAGGCAGCAGCTCTTCCCCATCCTGAAGCAAAAAAGCAGTCGAGAAAGCATTTCACCACCCAGGTTACCTTCCAAACCCCATGCTGGATAGTTAGCTGCAGCCTCAAGCTTGATACCTATAGCTGGCTGCTATCATCTCATTTACCTGTAAAATACCCACCGATTCAACAGCTCCACCTGCTACACTGGCTATTGCAGAAAGCCATTTCTTGCTTTTACTAGACTTGTCTTGCCCAGGCTGGACAAAACACAAGGAAAGCCCACGCTACTGTGAGGCGTCCTGGGAACTGTCCTTGCAAGGACACCTCTTGGCACCTTTCAGTGGCCACCAACCCTTGGTTTGACAACAACAAAATGCAGCCACTTTCCTCCCAACTTGATGGAAAGGAGGCCACGAACCACAGACACAGCAAGGGATAGGAATTATTTCATCTGTTTCATTTGCTGTGCTGGAAGGTGTAGCTGCACCGCCGGGGTCCTGACCCAAGAAGAAACGTGGTGTCATCATGTTCACACCAAGAATGCAGCGGTACCTGGCAGTCCAGCCTGGCGGGACGGGTGTGTGACAGCCCTACCAGGCTCCTCCTAAAAGGAGTTGCTTATTTTAGCTCCGCTTAGATATATTGGTCAGYATAATTTTAAAAGTTTAAGAGATCTTCAGAGGACATGAATGTAGTTAGCAAAAGAAAGAAGTTTGCGGACCAGAGACGCTGAGCTAAATGGCTTAAATAGTCAAACCCTTCCCCACACCTCGCATCCAAACAGAGCAAAAATCAGCTTGATGCTCCGATACAGTCACCTCAGACCTTGCATCCCGCACAAAGGCACCTCCATCGCACCGTGGGCTGCTGTTCGGGGATGCTGTTCGGGGCTCCCCTGTGTTTCGTTCGTGCAGCTCACACTGCTGCCCCACGTCTTGCAGGACACGCTGCCCTAAGCCCCGAGCTCCCCTCAGCCTCCTTTAACAGCCTGATGTGCCCCCTTCTTCCCTCGCAGCCCTCCAGCCTCTGGACCTACATAGGGCAGCTCAAGCTGAGCCCCCTGCCCCCGGTTCCCCATCTGCAGTGGCACCATTTTTTGGCTGCATTTTGCAAGTAAATCACGTGTTTAGCTGCTAGTTTGGGTGCAGCGCCAAGAAACACTCCAGTGCAAGGGGGAGGGGAGCTGATGTGGCTTTTGTTTCATGCGACTGCCGGGCCAGCCCCTTCACTGGCAGCAACGGCAGCAGCCCCTGGCCAGCCCCCTTCCCCAGGTGCCGTCACTGCTTGGATGCRGAGTAGCTCTGCAGTAGGACAGCCCCGTTCCCCAGGTGCCATCATCGCTTGGATGCGGAGCGGCTCTGCAGCRGGACAGCCTGGTCTCTGCTGGGGCAGCAGCCGCTCCTTGGAGCCACACAAGGGATGGAGCAACCAGCCCTCCTTCCCCTGACAAGTCGCTAGCAAAGACCTGATCTTCCCTATAAAAGAGGAACTGGCCTTAGGGAGCTGGTGAAGAGGCAGAAGCAGGCTCTGCTCCTCCACAGGTGTTGGGAGGTTGCTCCTCCGTGGCAGCCCAAGAGATGCCGCAGCAGGGGCTGCRCCTCGCGGCCCTGCACGGTGACTCCAGGTGACATCTGCATCTTGCACCGACAGGCTCGGGGCAGCCTGTAGCAGACGGCAGGCTGGAGTCTCACACGCACAGAAAAGTACTTGTGGGCTACRGGATTCAGAGGTGGGAGGCTGCAGCTGCAATGCTAATGTGCACACTCACCCAACAGCATGGTTTGGTTGGAAAGCTGGCGGGGAGGAGGTGGTTCAGACCTAAGGAGCAGCGTTTGGAACATGCCTTTCAATAGGCAGCATGCTTCTTGCAGAGATTAAGGAAGGAAAAGGACTTTGAAATAAACTAACAATCTTTTAGAGGGGTTTCTCACACTTTCTGCGAGAGGGTGCACAGAACAATATAGAGGGCAGGGGCTCTTAGCTTACACGCACTTCTGCRGTGCTTGTTTCTTTGCTGCCTTCTGCAGGTGTCCCGCTCGTCCCTACACCTGCAGACCACAAGCAGAGATTCCAGGAAACTGAAATTCTGGGAAAACTGAGACAGATAGAGGTGTGAGAAAAAAAATGATAGAAAACAAACAAAAAAAACCATGAAAGAACAACTAGTCCCATGACCTCTTTCATTAGAGAATTTCTAGGTGAGTAACAAACGTTTACTAAGTGACCCAACAAACCCTGAAGCTGTTTAACTGTTTAAACAGATGGAGGAGACAGAGGCACTGAAGCCAGAGACCACGTCAGTGACAGATCTGAGAAAAGAACCTCAGGTCTTTGGAATTTCAGTGTGTCACTACCAGAGCTGTCATCCTTCCTCGGAAAGAGGAATGCATAAAGAAACAGCACTGTTTAGATGGAGCAGATTTCGAAGAGCCTCTCAAAGTAAAAACTGATAGTGGCAGCACTGCCAGTGCCTGGTATCACACCTCACAGCGAGAAGCACGAGGCTCTCCCTCAGTGCCATAGTGGGACCTACAGTGGGTCCCACAGTGGGACCGACACTGAGCTTCATTATGATGCTCAGTGCTCAACAGAAGGGCAAAAGTTGGTGCTTCATCTGCCTGGGCCAAGTGCGTCCCAGGGAAGCAAGAGCTCCGCTCAAGGAGCGCGGCCTGCGGAGAGCATCCACGTGGGAGCTCCAGGCCTGCCTGTCCCCCAGGGCAGCTCCCGGGACACTCAGCCCTTTGCCTTGCCCTTCTTTCGGGTCTCCAAGGGAAGCGCAATTTGTGTCTCCTCCAAAAGAGGCAACTCTTATTCTGCAGCTTTGATTGACTCTCGGGTTAAATYCCCACTCCCAGCCTTCTTTTTTGATGAATGATTAATGCTCCTGGCTAGATCAGTTTGTCTGAAGGTATTTGACGCTACTACCTTGCCATAATAATGTTTTGTGTGTATCTATTTGCTATTGCCTGGGTCTAAATTATGGGGTGCATTTTGACATCAAATTCCAAAGCATCAGATCAAGAAGACAGACACGTGTCAAATACAAGAGCCACAAAAGCTGTGCCTAGGGGCCAGCATACCTGCAACAGAAAGGAGAGCTTCACTCGGGAAGGCAGCCCATGCTCAGACTGAGGGACAAGGGAATGACTGACAGCCGCCCAGGAGATGAAGCCCTAAGTGCTCGAGTGAACTCAAAGCAGCCCCGTAAATTGCTGCCTGTCCCCAGCACAAAAGGAGAGGGTAAAAGGCAGGTGTGCCAGGAGAAGAAAGGGAAAGAAAAGCTGGGGAACATTTACTGAAAGCGCAACACTGACAGCTACAAAGCAACTTCCACTATTTACATTACTTAGGTTTTAACTGCAGTGCATGAAGCCAACGGCAAAACCTTTCTGTGTGCTGTGCAGAACACACAAAGGAGGAACAGGGGCAGCGAGGGCTTCTCCCTGGCTGCCACCAGCCAGCCCCAGCTCTGACCGAAAGCGGGGAGGTTCTTCCAGCCTCACTAGCCACAACAGCTACTGCRACCCCAGGAGCGGGAACAGGAACCAAAAGGAGCTGCGGAGCCTGTGCCGAGCGCCCGAGGAGCCGGTGGCAGYGCCGCCCGAGCCCACGGCCTGCCCCGACTCCCTGCACTGAGCAGGGCTTCCACAGCCATCGCTCTGGAGAAAGTTGCTTCCTTCTGGGCACTGCTGCCTGCTTGACTGGCTCCATAGCCAGATGAACCCTCTTCATCCTGTTACCAAAACTGCTACCTCCAATTTTAAGGTGAATGCTGCCAAGAATCAACCCCTGCCTCCTCTTCAGCCTCCTTTCTCCAGATCTCCCAAGCAACACAGCCAAATGCTGCAGCCCATTAGTCGCCACGTGCCCATGGCAGAGCCCTGCAGCCAGCACAGAAGGGCAGAGCTCGCACAGGGCACCGGGAAGGTGACGGACACCGGGAAGGTGATGGACACAGAAAGCAGCAGGGCGGCCCTTCCCCTCACAAGGCACCACCCGTGATGCCAGACGGGTGTCTGCAGCGGGGAGCTGCTCCAAGGGCCCGCAACTCGCAAYGCGAGGGGCAGCGCTGGGCAGCCCGCATTTGTCACGGCCTAAGGACAGCAATTCCCTGGGGCTGCTTACAGCACCGCCGGATGCGAACAGACAGCAGCCAGGGGCGGCGGGGATGAGGGCGCACATCCCCAGGCTCCAGTAAACACAATTATAAAACACGCTTCTAAAACAGAAGCATTCATGGCACCTGCAGCCAGGGACACGGGCAGGAGGCTGGGACGACTGACGAGACGCTCAAAGGGCGGCCAAAGCCACACGAAGGAGGATGGAGAGAAGGGACCAGAAGGAACGGCACAAGGAGGGCAGGATTACCCTGGGAGGAAGAGCCCAGCTCAGGGATGAGTTGCGCTGGCCGTGGGCAAGGGCAGAGATCTAGATGTGTAGGGGGGTGCCCGAGAAAGGTCACCCCACGGCCAGGCTGCCGCCCTCAGCAGCAGCACTGCAGCTCACGCCACCCAGCAGCGCGTAAGGCTGAGCAGGTCACCGGCCGCGGCTGGCACGTCGGGTAAGCAGGTCCCCTCATTTGAAGAGGCTCCTGTTCCTCCCTGCACCCCACACTCACTCTGCACCCCACTGGGGAACACGTTTCTACAGGGCAGCTAAGGCAAAGCCACGAGGCCCTCGGGGCAGGCCCAGAGAGGCCAACACAGCCAGTGCCGGTCACCGCTGTCCTGTCCCAAGGAGCAGCTCTGCGTCGGCTCCGCGGCTCCGGGAGCTGCTGCCGCCAGCCCGAGTGCTTGTTCTCACCTCCGCAGCCGAGCCCTGCGCCAGAGCAGCTGTTTGGGTGGCAGCGCTGCGAGCGGGAAGGAGAAAACACAGCCAGGAATGACAATTTTAAGCGTCTCCTTAAGTCAACTGCCTTGGAAGCGCAACCGATAAAATTAACAACCTTAACAGAAACTGCCCGCTGCAAACAGCAACCAAATAAAGCTGCTAGATCCCAAATGGCTGATGACCAAGGCACAGCTGTGCCGGGGGGAGGAAGGGGGAGCGCGCGCGTGAATCCTTGAGTGAGTCACCCGCTGCCTGCGTCCCTGCTGGCCTAGATAAGCGCGGCTGCCAGGCGGGGATGGGTGCTGCAAAGCGCCTCCTCGACCCTCAGCATCCCTGCTGCTCGTGTYGGGGTGAGCAGCCGCGAGCCCACTGCGCCGGCCGGGTCGGCTCATGCAGCCACTATGTCTGTGAGGCTCCTGGSTCTCTTCTTGTCCCTGCTTCTGCTTCCACAAGTTGCTCGCAAGGGCTGGGATCTCAGGCAGGTGAGCGGGCAATGCAAAGCATTTACAAGGGCAGAAGATGCTCTGGGTCACATCCAGAACGTCTTGACCCAATGGTGAAGTTCAGGAAGAAAGCAGCAGTACGACTTCCAATTGCCACAAAATGCATGAGAAATATGAGCAATCWCATGAAGCCTAAACCACAGGTGTCATCGGTCTCCCCTGATGTTGTACCAAGAAGAGGGAACAGGTTTAGATCTTGGCATYGCACAGTAAAGCCTCATGCCCTGTGATACTCAGGTACTGCACCTGCAAATCCTACGGTGAAGTTGTTCAGTGCTGTAGGGATGGAAGACTTTGAGCTGGTGCTACAGTGTGAAACACAGTACCTATGGGGGATCTATTTGGCTGTTTCAAGTACTGAATTTCACGTGCAACAGATCTTTCCCTCACCCTTCACGAGCGCATAAACACACCAGAAGGAAGGGGCCGTGGGGAGAGAAGAGGGAGAACCGTGACGGCCCGGGAGGGGTCTGCGCTTCCCCCACGCGGAGCCCAGGCACRCACGTTGCCCAGGGGCTCACGATGGGAACTTGTTCTTCTGACAGTCATGCCAGGAGCAAAAGGTAACAACTCTCCATCCAAGTTTCAGGGTAATTATGGGAAATTTTGCAATTTTAAAAGTCCACCTTCCTAAGCTGCACAGATCTGAAAGCTTCCCGCACCGCTCAATCCTTTTGCATGGAATGACGGCACACACGGGACCACCGCCGAAACACGGACCGTCGTCTTCACGTTCCAAGTGCCYGAAATAGTTCTAACTTTTCCAAACTGCATTGTAAGTTGGGGGAACACAAAGAAATGAAAGAAACAACTTCTTTCTCTAGCCCACCTATTCCTTCAGAGCTTTTCTGGTCTTACTGATGAAGATTCACCTTAGAGAGCGTTCTCCCCACTCTCTACGACCAAAAAATATCACTTAAGGTTTAATGGCAAAGCTTCCTGGTCTTTAACTAGTACAAAACTTGAGACAGGACTGCACTGTCCTGTGCAAAGTACAAAACTTGAGACAGGACTGCATGTTGTCACATGTAGTTCAAGGCAAGACATATGTGCAGAGTTTGCTAACAGGAGACCCAGTCTAACATACACACGTGCAATGGCTCCATAAAGAGTCCTCGATACAATAAATGTCAAAGGGTTCCACCAGGGACAGAGAGGCTAGCAGCGCAATTAGGAAAGGTCGACAGTTAGAAACCACCTATGAGGTCTTCTGCAGCCCCTAACAGGCAGGATTGCAGGCATGCACATACACTGCTTTTCCCCAAGGTTTCAAACGGCACCCAAAGCAAGTATATGTAGAACTTGTTTTTTGCAACACCAAAAAGCCAAAGSGGCAGAGAAGCACTTCTGCAAGGTTCAGATCAACACAGCTCACGCTAGGRACCAAAACAAGGCAATGAGGATGCGCTGCCTCTGCCAGCTTCACATGGACAAAGCTAAAAAACACCTCCCAAACCTGCTGCACTCCAGAATACTACGTGCAAACACAGCAATGGGCAAACCCAAGGAAATTAAGAAGCCTGTGAAACCTTATTTCCCTCTATCAGTGAACTTTGTCCACCCACCACTCTTATTGTAATCTCTGCTCAACCTTCCTGAGCATCTGGCTCTGGAGCACAGGAGACAGGCCGCATGCCCTGCAATTTATACATCTGTGTTAAAGGCAGATTTATATCAACTGGCTCAGGTCCTGCTTGTGCCATCGATCACCATTTGTCATGCTCGAAAGTGGCATTTCTTTAGCCAAACTCTGTGACCTAGGGCAAGGGATTCCTTGGTGAGTCATTTCAGAGCACAAGACCTTCAAAACAAAAGGACTCTGGGAGGAGGAAATCACTAGGATTGTTGTGCCTATATGGAATTGAGCAAGGGTCTAGGCTCTTCGGAGGCAGAAACATTTTTACAAGGAACAGCTTGATGCCTTTCTGCTACCAGCAATTTATGCTAGGTCCAAAATGGCAAGTATGTTTCATCTTTGCAAACAGTTTGATTTAATGTCTGCCTGCAGCACTTCTTTCCTGAGGTCCAAGTTTCCCCTCTTACATCTCTGAACACTTACAAACGTCTTTCTCCCCTCACATTTTTACATAGCTTTTTTATATTTTTAAACAACAAAAGCAAATGAAAAAAATTACTTTAAAACAGACATAACCCACAAAAAAGACATTCAAGAACAAGATGCACACTCTGGCTCGCSATTGTAAAGCCAGCACTTCAGAAGGTGCCCAAAAGACCGCCAAGGTGACAGCTGGTGATGTGTCAGGCAGATACATCCCACTTGGCTATGCCCCCTTCTGGGAGCACCCAGGAGACTTCGGAGCACGGACAAGAGCAAGCAGCCACCCTGGCACCGCAATAAAAGGCAGGCTAGGGATAAGCTGGATGGAAGAGAGGGGACTGGAAGGGGAAGGCTCCAGGCAAGAATGAGGTCACATGAGGACGGGCAGGGAGAGGGACTGGCAAGCGAGGCCRCGATCTGGCCTGGGGGGCCGGTCATAATCCGGGCTGCAGGGGAGGACAGGATGGTGACCACAGGGACAGCGAGGCACAGACAGAGGCCTCCAGGCAAAGCACATCAGTTAGTGCCAGAGCAGTGCCAGCGCATGGAACCAGGCTGGCTGGCACAGCCAGGGGAGGAGGAGGAGGAGGATGTTCTTGACGGCATTCTCCATAGAAGGGCTCGGTACCACTAAACTCTGCTCTCCTTTGATCCCCTCAGATGCTCCACAAGCCAGGGCTGCAAAGACAGCGTTTGAGGGCAGTAAGACACCTGCCCCYGTTGCTGTGAAAACAACCATGTATTGAGGTGCCAAAAGGACTTCCCAAACCTGCATGAGGCTTGGGCGGATTTCTGCTCACAAAAGGCCACTGCGATGAGGCCAAAGAGGCTTTTGCAGCATCGGCTACCGGAGGCACAGCAGCGGTTTTGCCGTTGCCCAAGAACAGTTGCGCTTAAGACCTTTGTGGGTCTATCTCAGATGGGGATTAACTTTGGGACCACGGAAGCAATTCACAGAGCAGGGTCCAGAGAATTGCCACATTGCTTTTCTTCTTCTGTGATATAAAGTTTCTGACCAATTTACCCATCCCAAATTACCAAATACAAGGGTAATGCCTCCATACACATCTTGCTGAGTATTATTTCTAGTTCTTTTGGGCGAGTTGGTAGCACACGGAGCCTGCACTTGTGGGAGGGCCAGGCAGCATGGCGCTAGAAACAAGCAGCTTTCCCCAGCAGCTCTGAGCAAGCTCTCACGCTGCCTAACCCGCAAGCCGAAACCTGCCCATCAGCAGAGTGCCAAGAGAAAAGAGAGGGACGTCTCCTCCTAAAGGACCACACACAACCAGGAGCGGGCATCCTAAGCACAGGCTGAACGTGCCGGCCTAAGAGGCTGTTATGTCAACATCSAACAGAAAAAATAAAGTTAGTTTCAAGCAGATCCCGCTAAGAGTGTACTGTGACCACAGCAAAWTCTGTTTATCAGTCAGAACAAAATTGATATACAAATTATAGTCTGGAAGCTTCATGTAAGAAAAAGGGGCATTTAGCTGCCTTTTGTAAAGTGTTTGGAGTGCTACACCACTGATAAGGGTGAAATAAAACAAGAGGAAAGAGATTCCATCAGCAGCCTTGTTCTGAGCAATGGCTTTTATTTTAGAGGCAGAAAAAAAAAGAAAAAGAAAAAAAGCCTTCATTAGTCACTGATAGGGAAAGTTGTATTTACAGGGAGCGCATTAGTCATCGCCTGGTTTTGTTCCAGAGGGAGCAGGAGGGCTCTGCCTGCCCGGCTTCCTGGGAGAGGAGGCCTCCATGCTCAGTGCCACGGTCGCTGCTCTCCCTCCTTTCCATGGGGGACAAAACACCTTCACCTTCAAGAGCTTCTGGCTTGTGAAGAACCTCTGCATTCAAGTCAGACACTCATGAATTCTAGGATATTCTCAAACTTCTGAGGAGAGGGCAAATTACAGTGCATTTTATGATTTGTGTCCTGCAAAACCATTCAGACCCATCTTAAAAGCAAAGAAATAAAATCCCCACAACTACACTCACGTCTGCCCTGTTAGCAGCGATTTTGCTGCCTCTCCCTCCCCCTGCAACCACTCATTCATCTTCAGGCCAAAGAGCAAAGGGATTATGCAGATGTTGCCTTGCCACCCCGACCCTCTTAACCTACGCGCACGTGTCCATCGGCGATGCTGCCCCTGAACCATACGTCAGCACCTAATTCCCTTCTGGCTGCCACCCTGAAGCTGGGTGAGGAGGTGTCACCTGCTGCACAGCTCCGTGGCCCGGCCGGTGCCAGGGCCAGCGCGCGAGCTGGGGCTGCACAGCACAGCTCAAGCGGGGCCTACGATCCGGCAGAAAAGGGAGCTCAAAATCGGGGCTGAAGGCAAAGGAACTGTGGAAGGTGCCTGGGTATTCAGTCTGCCTGGAGACTGTTCTCCCTGCTCCTGCATGAGTCTCTCCGTAAGCCAGAGCGGTCTCATGAGYCGAAGCAGGTCAGCGAGGATTCTCGCTGTAATCACTCGGCCACGCCGTGGGCACAGGGAAGTCGCCTCCTATCTAGAGAGGATAAGCTACTTTCACTGCCCATGGCCTAGCTCTGCAGAGCCAAGAATAGAGGTGCCCGAGGCAGCRAGAAAAAGCTGCAGTGATGTCCAGAGCACTAGCACCACGGTTCAGAAGAACTGATGGGGAAAGCAAGGAACCACCCAGGGAGGTAAGTGGTAAGGACTTACCGGGTGACCAAGGACAACTGCAGAAACAGCAGGAAAGGCCTATGGTTAGAAAGGTTCTTGCAGAGCAGGAGAGATTCTCCAGCTTGGACAGAAAATGGGAGCAAAGACGTAACACACTCATGGGTAGGTGATGGGTAAGGTCGTCCACGGGGATGAGCTGCCTTCTTGTGCATAGCTTGTTTTGGTCACTTGCCTGGTTTCCCAATCCCCTTTTCACCTCTCAAGCACGATGATTCCCTAGCCAGGACACCAGGACAGCACTCACTTTCCTGAGCTCTGGAGACGTTACAAGCTCCAGCACTCTGCAGATAGGAAGCATTTAGCACACACACGGACTATCAAAACTCCACACTTGCCCTCGYGCCTGCTCCTCTCCTCTGAAGGACTAGATTTACGGCTCCCACCAGACTCTWCAAGGCACTTGCCTTCTCACCACCATGAACAGAGAAGACAGAAATCACCCTATGATCTGCTGAGAACATGCCAAGCCCTGCAGAGGAGCTGCTGCYTGTAACAACTCAAGTGGTCACACAGGTCTTTCTCCACCAGGTTACGGGCTGGAGCATGGAACAGTTCCAGGAGGCTGGGCTTACGTGAACAGGACCCCGCGCAAGGAGACACCGCAAACAGCTGCTCTCTGAGAAGCCAAGACCTTCACTTTGAAAGAGCAGCACCTGAGAGAAAGCTGGAGTAGAAGTGAAGCAAAAAAGAAGCCACATAACAATTTCCTCTGGATCTGGCGCTCRCAGGCAGGAGACAGACACCCAGCTTCTCATATCATTCCTGCTGGGCACCTTCTGTCCTCGCCGAAGAGGCTCYGAGCTTTACGGGTATGTCTACTCTGCAATCAAAGGTTTAATCACAGCACGTATAAACACATCCATATTAGTACTACGCTTGCTAGCAAGGGTAATAATAGCAGGATTCATGGATGCTAATGCAGATTGCACAGGCCTGCTGGGGACCAGCATATGTGCCGAAGTTGCCAGCCCGCGCTGAAATCCACCACACCAGTGAGACTTCAGCACTACTACCACAGCAGAGAACAGCGTCAGTGAAGTGTGTCCTTCATCCAGCAGTCGCTCCTTCTCCTGCGCTGTCAGCAGAGACACAAGGCRCTCTGTTCGCCAGCCCCAGACGCTCAATACTTCTACACAGACAGGCAGAAGTGGAGCAAGAGGCAAGGGGAGAAAGAGGAAAGAAAACACAGACACAGTAAGTATGCTTCCYTCATCCACTGCAAAACCACGAAGCATGTTCAGAGATCAGCTCCTACAGACAGAAAGGGYGGAAAACGTATCAAAAGGGAAAGCCGCAGAACAGCAGCTCCTGGAACCTGCAGCACATGTGGGTGAAGCAATTACACTTCACAACTCAGCAGCTCCACTGCCTGCAGCCAACCGCAGCTCCAGCACCGTGAACATCTCCAGCTCAGCTAGTGCAGAGATTATAAACACGCACACAGGAGTTTCCATCTCAACCTCTCCTAGGGAAAGTTTGCAGTTTGCATCTCAACCTCCTCTGGGCACAAACTATAGGTCCGCTCTGCACTTCCCTGCCTGGGAAGCCAAGGCTGCAATGGGAGGCAGCCCTACACCAGCTTTCAGGATGGTTCTTTGCTGAAGGTCCACAGAAGGTTGCTCCCACAGGACTAACCTGCTCCCACAGGACTTGTTCCCAACCTCCACATGCTGACAGCATTACAGCCACAGCAAAAACAGCTGCCACCCCTTTGCGTTGCCTTTCTGCATCACCTCATTGGAGAGGTGGGACAATATTTGGTAGCTACTTTGTTCAACTTACACCTCAACTTGGGAACGCTGTTCCTAGGCAGAGTTAATGTTGACTCAGACACAACAATCAAAAGCGCTTTCAGATTTTGAGAGGTAATTATTAAGGAAAAACAGAAATCCGCAAATACATCAGATTCCATCTTTTCCTCTCTGAAAGGCAGGTACAAGAGAAGACGCATGCAAGAATCTGTCCAAGGTCTGTAAAGTYTGGGCCACCTTCAACGGAAGAAAAAAAAAATAACCAACCAACCAAAAAAAAAACACCCTTGGGACCAGGTAGGTTGGAAGGATGACACCAACTGAGACACAGCTAACAGCCCGATGGAGGTCCCAAGGTAGCTGGCAAAGAGGGCATGGGAAAGAAAGAGCAGAAGAAAGTGTCCTATACAGTCTGCACTACTTTCCACCCACTACTGGGCAAAAAAGCTCTCACCAGTACTCCTCCATCCAACACCTCACTGTGCCAGGAAAGCAGTAGTAAAAGTAGCAAGTAGTAAAATTAAGCCTAAGAACAAATACACAAATTGTTATCAAAGATTCCTATTGCAGGAATTAAAGACTCCTACAATATAAACCTCTGACTGAACTCAGCACAATAATTCAAAAGCTTATCAAAGGGGAGACGGCTGCAGCCAGTGTGGGAAGCTGTAGGARGCAGTCCCATTGGGGCTGTTCAGGACACTTTCTGAAGCAACAGAGAAGGGCTGCGCAGCAATAGCAGCAGAAAAAGCGAGAAGGCTCCCAAAGAGGCCAGGCARTGAGGGAGAAGGGCAGGCCTGGCCTGTGGGGTCCAGGCTGCCGGGGAGAAGGGCAGGTCCTGCTCCCGAGGGCCTTGCAGAAGGCAGCACGTGGCCCTGGCCGTGGCCACGTGCGTGCGGTCGCTCGCGCCTCCCCCTTCCCGCGCTCATAGCCAAGGGGTTGGAATGACATCCTGCCAGGGTGGGCAGGGGACACRGCCCGGCCCCATCATTGAGGAAAAGCTACATCTCGAGATGCGGAGAGGAGCGGAGGCAGCAGCTGAGGGGGAAGGCCTAGGGAGATTAACRTGTTGATCTCCTCGCTTAAATCTCTTGCTGGCCAATGGTTTCAGCCCGATGGCAGCAACAGGACTAAAAATAAGGACTCGGGCATTACCAGTGACTCACCGTGTGGGCAATGACACTGTGAAGGATCACAGAGAAGCCCGCTCCCATTCCTGGAGCCTCACTATCAAATCGTAGGAGACGCCTTTCCAAAGAGGATGGAGACATCACAGAGACGTCCTCCTCTGAGCAGCTTCAAGACTGTGACCTTCCCTTCAGCCCTGCAGCAGCACCAGGGAACCAAACCATTCGCAGACCCAAATTTCAGTATCGCTACCTGCATCTCCGAGTGAAACTGAGGCTTGCAAAGGAAGGGGCAGAGGACAGACAAACCCACCAGAGCAAGTCCTCGCTGTCAGAACAGAAATGAACTGCTGGAGGCATTAAATGCTGCAGTAGATCCTCATTTCTGTCTGGGATATGTCTATCAGTAAATACTGCAAATACATTTCACAAGTAATAGCTATTTCATAGCTATTTCCATAGGGAAGGGAGTATTAGAAGCCCCCCTTCAGCACACACAAGTACCCACCAGCAAAGCTAGTGCTAGCAAGACACCGTTTAGTTCTGAGACTGAAGAACCTTCTCTTCCCTCCAAAAACCTCACCACCCTTCAGAGGGTACTTTTAATAATTCAGCTGTACACAGATACAGTTACAGCTCTGACTCATTAACTCGACTACTGAAATCAAGAGTATCAGTAATACAGTTGTGTGAGCAAAAAATCCCATTCTGCCTCAGCCTTCAATAGCACAGCCATGCCGGGGAAAAGCTCCCCCCGCTCCCTTCCCCAAACGGCCACAGCTAAGATAACGCTAGATTTTTAAGAGTATCTCCAGGAAGAAAGAAATCACTTCTCTGTTGGACAGATTTGTCCAACAGCAGGTCCAAGAGGCTGCTTAGCTGAAACGCTGCTGATCACTGCAGTCCCGTCCTTCCCTGCCTGCTTCCTAATGGCCCTGCATCCTCTTTGCTCCTGCTGCTGGCGCAAGCATTTGCGCAGCAGCGCGCTGAACTGGATAGCGAACTGATCCATCATTAACCTGGTTCACCATGTAACTATATAAAGAATTTGTGCCGGTGCAAGGAGGGAACAAATGGTCGGAAGCAAGGCTGTGTTTCAGCAGCAGCCGCTGCTCACACGGGCTGCGACTGCTCGGGAAGCTACAGAGCGTTTCCTCTACCCTTTGCTGTGATATCCCAAGAATTAGCACTTACAAAAGGTTTATGTTAGTCTCCAGACCATATGATATTCTGTTCTTCTGCATGAATTAGCCTATCTCCAATTTCCAATCCATCACAAGAGACAACTGCACATGAGAGTTCCCTCAACCCTCTCCTTCATAACTCCAGGCACTAATATAAGTTGTCATCGCTTCTAAAAGCACAGAATGAACATCAATCTTTACCATCCCCTCATCATGTTTTGAAGAAAAACGGCCACTTTTGCAGATTAACAAATGTAGTGTGAGAGTGATTTCCTTGAGAATCGCAAGGAGTCAGCAGTATAACCAGGATTTTGACTTCAGCAGCCCTAGATTCTGCACGTAAAAGAAGAAAAATACCCAATAACATAATACCAGGATGTCACATGGGATCTGGATTATCGTGAGGCAAATAAGACACTGCTATTGATAGAGCATTGCTTTAGTAACAGGCTGTTCAGCAGCTAGCGAAACAGGCTGATTTCCCAAGAAGCAATTATGCAGTTGGCTGCTTACAGTCAGAACCAAAGGCTTCAGCAGTGTGAGAAAGCAGTGCCTGGTACCTCTTGTCAGGGTGTCTGCTGCTGCTCCACAGGGACAGCAAAATGAGAGGACACTGGCTCACCGACATGCCCTTCGCTCCTCTCCATTCGATATCCTAAAGAGGCTGTAATGAGCAGCATCCCCTCCTGTACCTCTGAGCATACAGCACAATTCTCTTCAGTTCTTGCTGGCCAGGAAACTGGCAGGCTGGAGCCCTGGGGAATTTATCTGATCTGAAGTTTGGAATGGAGACTGTCAAGGCTCCCAGTTTGCCCTACAAGGACAGAATGGAGACCACACATCAAGAATGATTCAAGTACCACAATGATACTGCACTTGACCCAATGACTAAAAGCAATGGAAGCTTTAAGGGTAAAATAACTTTGAGCAATATGTCTAGAATAGCATATCACTTATTGCTTCAGGACAAACTTCTGTTTAGCACAGCCTACACAACYGCGTGCTCTAAGAGAAAAAACTGCAGAGATGGCACTGGAGAAAGAAAGGCAGTGAGGACAGGTTTGAGGAAAGTAGTTATTTATTAAAATTGCATGTCCATGCAGGACAATCCGGGACAAACCATTCTTGGAGGTCTGAGGCGGAAGAGCACAGCACACCTCAGAGCACCAAAAGCCTGCACCTCTAACATGGTTTTGCAGTTTTCTCCGCTGCCTGCCAAGTTTAAGCCTGTTTTGCCCCATCCAAGGCAGCTACTTTGCCAGAGAGGTTCTTCAGAGTCTCCTCCCTGCCTTCACGATACCCACACCTATCCTTGAGTTTTACCCATTGAGCAAAATCAGCTTGTAGTTCTGTGGCGACCATACGCTCTCCAGAAGTATAATAAGGACAAGAGAAACAATGAGGCATATTGAGGCAGCACCCTAAGATATTTGTTTTCTATCTTTCTGAGTTCACTAGCACGCAGAAGATCTGGCTGCTTGCTTTTGTCCCTCACACTCTTAAAGAGCAACAAAAAGACCCCAAAAGGTGGCATTGCATTTCTTCTGAGTTTATGTTGAAACTGCRTATTCCCAACATGTTAATTGCCTTCATCAGAAGCTGCATATGGGTTAACCACTAGGAGCTTTCAGGTTCAGCTCCACTCTGAGACACAGCCTTGCTCTGCAGCTCCTCATGCCATGACTGCAATACGGTGAACCTCTCAGCACAGCCACCTGGTGATGTACATTGAGATCCGTCAGCAAATGAGACTACAAAGATAAAATATCCATTCCAGTTTTAGTTCACAATACATTTTTATTCTTCTTACAAAAGCTTTACGAGCATCATTAGACTATTTCTAATTATCTCAGTAGAGACYGAATTGACCCAAAACACAGTAGCATATTAGCAAATATTTCACCTGTAAGTTATAGGAAAGACTCTACCACTCTGCATGTAAATTGTTAAAGTCACCATTTCAGCTCCTCTCCTTGTCACATTTAGAAAATACAAGACAACAAACAGACAGGTCATGACTAAGCATTAAGAAGCACAGTTTGGGGTGTCATTCAAATAAAATAAAAATTGCCCTCACTTGCTGCAAAAAGAGAACATGTTTTCTATAACACCTTGTAGCACTGTATTTCCAGGTGCTTTAAGCAGCAATTAATTCAGCCTAATAGCATCATTAGAAAGAAAAGGAGAAATCTGCTTTGCAGATACACAAGCTAAGGGCCAAAGCAGCCTGTCTTTCAGATGCTGAGGCCCGATGCTACTCTCTGCTTTTCCACTGAAGCTGCCTAAATCAACAAACCCATTTGCTTTGACTAGACCTCAGCCACTCTCGAGGGAAGGATGGGAAAGGCAACACATGGATGAGAGGAAAGAAGAGGTGATATTTCTGTCTGAATTAAATATCAACGTTGAACATATACATCAATGCAAAGACTTGTTTGTCATTAATAAACACTATGAGTAAACCAGGATCAGAGTCTAGAAAATTCACCACCTAATACCCTCTTTTCAAGGAAAAGGCCAGTGCTGTTTCAGAGATACCCATTTCTTACAGGCCCTTCCAATAAAGGGCACTTCTATTCTTATGACATCGACGCCTTTTTTCCAACGCTACCTGCTTACGCAGCAAACTTTGGCATCCACATCTGAAATGTGGACAGTGGCACTTGGTCGTTCATACCCTTATTGACCCATTTCAGTCAAAAGATGTTTCAGCCACCTCAAAGATCCCAGGTTAGGACAGACTGTCTGTTGTCCTTCCATGCTTTCCCATACACCTCTCAAAAGGCAGAGGAAAGAAGGAGAGGGAGAGGTGGCAGCAGCTCCTTCCCAAAACATAATCTTCCAGAGAAGGATTCATAGACACTGAAAGTTTCTCTAGTAGCCAGCACAGCCAACCCTGAAGCGTGAGTAAAAATAATCTGGACTTCAGTACTGAGTGGCCAAGCCAACAAAGTAGCAGAGGAAAACGTTTAACTCTTACGTTCTACACGCACACATGCACGTAGYGTTGATCAAACACCTACAAGTTTAAAAAGTGCCAGAATTAATATCCTCTATGCAAACTGGTTATGACACTACAAMGTAGCTGTGATTACAGAATTTGTCATTAGATATTTGATTGCAAGGGATACCTAAAAATTGATTTTAGATGATACTGAGGATTCCAAGATAAATTTGCCCAGCAGAAGCAAGGATGCTGTGCGCACTCATCTCTAAAACAGACCAAAGAGAACAAATGAAAATTACAAAGGGACAGGTTTTAGCACAGTCAATTCCCAGCTGTGGCTAAAAGCTTGCACCAAGATGCTTGGTTTAGCAATTGCTTTTTGTTCTTTGTTAAGACTACATTACAGCTTATTTAAGCCCGGGAGAATCTTCACAAAATTATTTCTCATTAAAGAATCCCAATCTTTTCAAACAGAGCAGACCAGAAATCAGGCGGCGGGCACATCCCTGGGATGCTGGTCAAACTCGCAGCTCTCGCCCTCCTCCCGCACCCTGCCAGCGGGCCAAGGTGGGAAAGCCAAGCCTGGCTAAGCCGCGCTCAGCCTCGGCTCCACGCGAGGCCGCCGGGCCGGGAGCAGGCCCTGCGTGGCGTCGTGGCGCTGCGCGGCCCCCGGCGCGGCCGCCCGCGCTTCCTGCTGCCGCGGCGGCTGCGGCTCCGCACGCTTCCCTGGTCCCAACACCCCCGGGCACGCGGCGGCGCCACGCCGCCATCCAAGCTCCCTTCAGGCAGTCGTGTCTCTTGCAGATGGCCCCACAGCCACCTGGAAGGCACTGGAGTGGACAAGGCGTCACAGCTCGGAGASAGCTTCCCCATCCTGCCTTCTACTTCGTATAGACAGACAGCATCCATCCGGTGCTCTCACATCAGCTCCTAAGATGGACTTTTTTCCCCCTGTTTTTAATGTAATACAGTAGCTGCCAACCCATTCCTTTCCTTAAGCAGAACTAATAATGTACTGAAAAGCAATGCTTAACCTTCCCAGCCAAAACAGCACATGATGCAGAGGTGGCAACACACTAACACACAGTCAGAGGAATAATTATGTAAAAACACCACTATCTTACTCCACACAGGCGTTCCGTGCTGCCGAGCCAGCTCTGCTCGCTCCGGCTGACAAAGCCGGGCTCACTCCTGCAAGCCCTGCCAAGGAACCCGTGGGCATCACAAGTCCCGGAACTCCCAGCAGGAACCACAGATCATGGCACATTTGTAGGAGAATAACTGGCTTGGGAGTCAAGCCTCCGCTCCTCCTCCACCCTGTGAATTAAATACAGCAAGAGGGTGTCTGCAGCCTCCGCTGTTATTCTTGGAGAATCATTTTTCTGACTAGCTCTGCAGTTTAAGCCTGCCATTTTTCATTATTGTTAATAGGTCTCATTAACAAGAAGCTCTTAAGCACAAGACCATTACCAAAGGCAGTTTGCACTGCACACAAGCAATGCCCTTACTGTGGCAAGGGCAGGARGAAAAGAAACAACATTTGCCCTTCCATAAACACTGATAATTCAAAAGCAAGTGCTGCTTGCCCTTCATTTGTGTTCACAGCTACTCAAAATGAATTGATAGCTTTTGAGAGAGGGATGGCTTTTAAGTTCTCCAGTTCACAACTGAAGTGTCCTACATGGCTTAAAAACTAATCTAAGTACAATTTAACACACACTATTCCGTGTGCCTTCTCAGGGCAAGCAGTGACGAGGTTTTTGTGCATCAGTCACCTCACGGAGTGACACAGATCTTCGCCTGAGCTGCAGAGGCCGGGCGAGCACAAGGCTCAACCCATCCCGGGCAGGCGGGCGGGCAGCGCCGCGAGCCCCCGGGTGGCACCGGGGCAGGGGGCTGCCCGAGCCCCGCACGTTCACGAGGCTGCAGAGTGCCCGACCTGCTGCTYGCTGCAAGCCACGGCCCCCCAGAGCTAGAGAATGACCTGCCCAATTTCTTCCCGTGTTTAGCGCGCTCCAAAGCAAATTGCAGAATCACAAGGGTTTTAACTTATTAATATAGTCAATATCCTTAAGACTTATGCATTTAATTGATTAATAACTTCTAATATCATTCTCCACAGAGAAGAGTTGACATCGTATTTTTCACGATTTAGATTCAAACATTGATCGAAAGCTTTGTTTGGAGGCTACCAGCACAACATCCACAGAGAGCACAGCTACATTTAAAGTCACAATGTAGAAAGTCACTTCCAAACATTTGCCATCTCCAGGACATACATACATATGTGTGTGTGTGTACACACACATACACACACACACACACACACATATAAATGATTCAACTTGTAACAGGCTGCAAGATGAGGACAGCTAGATGGCACAAGGGCCACACTGGAGAAGGATGCTGGCTGGATGTCTTATTACATCAGGTTGCAGGATGGGTGACTCTTGATGCTGGAGTCAAACTTCCAGCCCTTCCCTCAACTTCTACCCTCCCGCAGTGGTGCAAGGTTTGAGACGGGCAGAATTCTCTATTCTTCTCTGAAGGCAGAGAGAAAACATCTGCCAATAGAAGACATGGATGTTCACTTCAGAACTCTCCCAATCACTGTGTACAAGGGGTAAAAGGGATTCATTTCCTGGTGCCAAATGCACATAACCTGGAGAAACACGTTGGCGAGCCCTTTACTTAAAATAAAAATCACTCCATATATGCTCATTTTAATTACACACAAGTTTCTCATCCTCTTTTTTCCATCTATGATATTTGTCTCAAGGCTGCAAGTTTGAAATGAATTATTGAAAAGATAAATTTTCAATTCATTACATAACCAAATACATCTCTTATTACAGAAAGGGCACACAAGAACATCCAAGGAGTTTTCASAGCACACTTTAATTAACCTTTATCACATTCCACCTCTCCCTCACATTTTCCTTTTGCCTCAGCTCCCCACTTCACATGGATGCTCCTTCCAAAACCTCTGTACCAGGGTGTTTAACCACCTGCTGAAGAAAACTCGAATGGCACAATCTAAAATGGGAACACTATCCCTGGCACACGCACTAGCAAGCACAGAACAGCTTTTCTGGCCATTCTCTCATGTTCTTTATTCCCCACCTGGACCAAATTTCAATTAATGAGACATCTTCAAGTCGGTTCTATATAACTTTAATTATTCCTTCTGACCAGCTAACCACAATCTTCTTAAACACATCAAGGATTTTACTCCTCCCTGGGTAGCAAAGGATGTTCTGCTCTTTAAGACATCACACTAGTTCAGCATTATCATATGATCAAAGTGGCTTGTAGCAGCAGAACTTGTACATCTACAGCAGTTTCCTTTGGAAAGATTTCAAATACCTTAACCATACATTAACACAAATGTTTACAAATTCCCCAGGAGATAGGAAACCATTACACAGAGTGATTAGCTAGCCAAAGAGATACAGTAAGTAAGGMACAGGAACAGTTCCTGACAGTATCCCATAATCTATATTTTTACAACTGACTCAATTACTTGGATCCTGGAATGCAGCCAAGCTTCAAATTTATCTGAATTCTTATCATAAGATTGCTCTTATTTGCACTCCCAGGTACAGTTGCTGATCTTAGTTACAAGTTAGACATTCACTGGCAGTTCAACTGTCTCACACCCTACAGATCTAAGTTTTCGTTTGTGCCATTTCCCTTTTATCTGCCTCCGAGAATAACCCATTGCAGATGTTACTGTCTCAGTTCCCGCAGTCACAACTGATGCAAGGAAACATTTATAGCCAAGTCATCTCCTTTGCTTTTTCTGATTAGTCTCCACAAATATGCACACTCATGTATTGTTTACTGTCATCAGCATAAAAGCCTGTGGTACCAATGCCAATTAGCTCTGCCTTTCAAATTGTGTCTTATCACCTGGAAAAATAATAATGTGCTGGAGTGTCCGAAGGCTCATGCCTGTAAGGCATCCCAGACACAACGCATTTCAGAGCTGTGTTTCACAAACAATAAGCTAATCAGGGGGAAAAAAGGAGCAGGAAGAACACGCCAAAATCTTCTTCCATATCCAGCAAACTAGACTACAATGCCTCTTAACATTAGACTCTCTGGCTCACATTATTTTTCTGCCAAATGCTCCTGGTCCTTTTCCTATACTTTTCTTATCGCTGTTACAGCAAGGAATACAATTTGGATTCTCTTCCTACCTCTTCATGGCTTCCTGCCAAGTGTTCTGCAAAGCACTTGAGAAACGGTGCCTCTCTGCAGCTGCAGGTGTAGAACAGGGCCAACACTCGCCTGCCCGGGAGGCGAGTGCTGGGAGGATAAGGATGCCTAGTGAAAGCTGCCGGTGCAGTCCGTGATCACTGCGGGCAGGACTCGGGGCAGGACCGAGCAGCACATGGCCAAAAAAGCTGCCGGGACGTCGTTTTCCCCACTGCAGCTGAGATGCAGGGTGCAGTGGAAGCACCTTCTTTCTAGCAAGGAAAGAAAGAAGAGGAGAACATAGGGGCAAGGAGGGGAATCTGACTGGGAGAGAACTAGACTGAATACCCACCCCTCTCCAAAAGGGAGGGCATGTCTGTAACCCAGCCTTGGGAAAAAGTCCTGTACAGGAGAGGAGATTCCAGACACTATGGGGCATCTTTTCCAGAGTGTGAAAGGGAGCCATGAGGCTGTCCCACGCAGGCTCCTTTCCACACAACTGGGCATATTTCACTGAGCAGCCATCGCCAGGGCCGCCCAGCCGGCAGCCTGTGGATCTGCTGGAGCCAGGCCCCTCTTCTCAACCAACAGATGCTTATGTGTCATCAGTCCTTGAATAAAGCATTATACCATAACGCAACCATGGGTCATCAAATGGGTGGGTTTCTTCTGAGTCAAACAAGCAAATTACATTCAAACCAAACGTAGAAAGGTTTTGAGAGACACAAAACCATGGAATTTCTGCTTATTCCTAATCCTATCCTTAGGCAGAATGCCACTCGTGCTGCACGAGATGCTGTGGGACTGTGCCCACCCAAGAGCAAGCATCACTCTGCTCCCAGCCATCCCAACGAGCTGAGAGAGGGCAGGGTACTGGAAACGCTGCCTTGTTTTGCTGTTTGAGGGACGGTAGCTGGGGCAGTAAAGCAAATGGAAAACCTTCCTGAGAGCCCAGGCAAAGAGGGCTGCACCACAGTGCTGAGTAACTGCTCCAGAAACCATCAGGCATCTCCTGAAATATGCTTTCCTGACAATGAGAGTCTCGGGGGATTAGAGTAATTAAAGATTGGCCAAACATATCAATTTTAAGACTAAGCTCCCCCAGTGATACTGGAATAACTTTAAATTAAGCAGATAAAGCTGTAAATACAGAACAAGCTCCCAATAAATTTGAGCGAGAGAAGCCTTGGAGCGCAAGTGGGCTCCGTGTCAGCTCTCACCTGCACCAGCCCCACGGAAACACCTCGATGGGAGAGAGCGAGCGGCAGCGCGCCCAGCCGGCAAGGACGCGCGGGCACCTCCGGCTCCCGAGCGGCGCCGAGGCCTCGCACCGACGTTCGGCTCCGTGTGCGACGGGCTCCTTCCTGCCCACCATTCCCACCCAACGCTGCTCCGCGTCTCCGTTCCCCGCTCCAGGGCTGCRGCGGGGCGGGAGGTGCCGGCGGGAGGCCCCACGGGCGCTTCCCTCCGCAGAACTGCGGYGTCTGCCCCACAGGGCCCCTCACGCTGGACCCAAGCAACCCTTCCCACGGCCACTCTGAGAAACCCATCCCCACCACTTAAATACTTCCTTTTAGAAGCGTTTTTCTGAGCACAGTTTCTGGATTTAAGAGAAGAGAAAGGAAAAGAAATGGCACCTGCTGCAACACAGAGAAGGGGACAAACAACCCAAGAGGCAGCTGCTCCTGAAGCCAACCCTGGCACCAGGGGCCACACATGGTCAACGCCGGCTTCATTCACTTAGGCTCTGCAATTTGCCTGTATTACGTACATGCTTTGCTGGGGAGAGAGARCTGCCAGAAAGATCAACTGCAACCATCTGAAGGTGTTGCAGGCTGCTGATCACAAAAGAGGGTTTTTTTGCTCTGTTTTCAGTATTTAAAATAAAGTCAGTCACTCCCCTGTTGTAGGGCTGGCCGCTGGCAGCAACTTAATATTACGCCGCAGGAGGAGCAAAGGGCCTGTTGGGGAGCGCCCTGCGCAGTGGGCACGGGGCTCCGCAGCRCTGACATTCCCCACGCATGGAAAAAGGGCAGGACAAGGTGCTGGGGACGGGAGCCGGCGCAYGCGGGCCGCACAACGGGACGGGCTCTGGCCCCCGCGGGGCTCCAGCACCAGCAGGCACGCTAGCAATGAGATGGGAGTCCTCTCTGCGTCTCGGTGACATTTTCATCACCATAACTGGCCACGGGTAGAATATCCCAGGAAGCAAACCCTAAAAATAACTTCTTACGACAAGTCAGCCCGTCCACCAGCAAAGGGGAGGGAGCGCTGCTCGACACGGTTAGCGCGACTCAGTCACGACCAGGGCACGGCGGATGCCCGGGCAAACAGACACAGGGAGGAAGCGGAGAGGAGGAAAAGCAGGTGGCGAGTGACAAAACAGGGKTTTTTTTTTTCCTGTATCAACAATGAGTGTCAATAGGAGCTGCTTTTGCAAGTAGAAATATAGGAACTGGAGGAAAATTCTTCAAAAAAGCCTTTCCAGAAGTGCTTTAAATGCAGGAAAGGAGGGCAGAAGGGAGGACAGGAGCGGGGCAGGGCCGCATACGCACACCTCCCAGGCGCTGCCTCCTTGGTGAGGGGCCTGCCGGGCCCCGCAGCTCCCCACAAATCTGCTGGCAGGTAGCAAGTGTTCCCAACACTGCACAGCAGAGACCACGGAGCACTTTCTTCACTTGGGAGCTCTCAGAAACTCTGCGCCGGGAAACCCGGAGGCACTTGGCGGGTGGGCAGAGCCCGGGCACCCTGTCAGAGGTGCTCTGCGCCGCAGGGCCTGGCGCATTTGCAGGCGCGTGGCTCACGGGGCCGCTGCGAGGCGCGTGCAGGAGCTCACGAGCACCTCACGGGAACAGGACATCCGGGCTCAGCGGCAGCAGCGACATCCTCACAGCAGCGGCCCTGAGCAAACACCTGGCGCGGGAGCGAGCTGGGGCGGGGGCGGGGGGAAGCACGACAGGATTTTCCAGTTCCAGGGCTGCTGCCACGGTGCCTTTTCACACCTCCTGCAGCCCCTGCGTGGACCTGGGCATGGGACAGAGGGGCTCCCCGGGATGTTCCACCACCCCTTCCCGCAGGGATCTGCTGCACAAGCCTCCCTGTGCCGCAAGGCACCCAGCGGCGGCTGCAGACACGGGCTGCCTCGCGCTCCCTGCCTCTTGATTTACAGAACTTCCCCGCTAGCAGCTGCATTGCAGATGAACCCTCTTAAAGCGGACACGCGGCGGGGCCGAGCTCCCGCAGCGCCACGTGGCCTCGTGTCCCGCGTGGCCTCCCCGGGTCCCCGCCTCGAGCGCCCGTCCCGCGGGCCTGGCGGGGCACAGGGAGCCCAAACGCAGACACCAGCTCGCGCTGCCCCACCGAGGCCACTGCGGACACCAGCTCGGGCACCTCTGCGGCGCGCTGGCCGAGCGGGCGGCGCACGCAGGAGCCCTGGCTGGCTGGCAGCGCCGCTAGCCGCGGTGCAGGCGCGGGGAGCTCYGAGGCGCAGAAGGGAGAACGCGAGATCCCGGGACCAGCGGGGCTGCCTGCAGCCTCCTGCCCCCGGCCGCCCAGTCCCGCTCCACAGGAGCGGATTCCACAGGGGAGATGAGGGTTCTGCTTCCAACACAGGGAAAGAGTTTTTCCTGTTTTCTTCAAACAATAACTTCCATTAGCGTTTCATACGGGAGATAGGGAGGCTGAAAAGGCAGTATGAAAGCTGATGAACTTSCTGACCACTAGTTAGGAGGCAGGAGAAAAAGCTTTAACTTGGCTTCGGGACAATTGAGGAAGCAAGTGCAGAGAGCGCCAAAGAGCGAGTCTGGCCCAAGGCGCTTCCCGGGAGGCGGCCAGGAGCAGCCTCGCTACCCTGGACCTGTCAGCAATATTGCACAAGGGTTACCAAAAAAGCAAACAACTTGGCCCTCTTTTCCCCCCATCTCYGATGTTGAACTTGGCTGTATGGAGGAGACAAACAAGGGGGTTAAGAGGCCTTCATTCCTACTCTACTGCCACAGATGTGCTCCACATGAAGGATGAGCTGATCTGCACCTCACCCCCTTCCATCTTTAAGGCAAGGCCGCTCAAACGCAGCCAGAGAGGACAGTGGATCATTGCTCAGTATCAAGCAACACTGAAAGATTTAATGTGGGCAACTTCGTAACAAGCAGCAGACTCAACACAGTATCTAGTACGCAGGGCTGGCAGATTCTAGGCCAAAGGAAATACAAATCAAGCAGAAAWGGGCAGAGCTGGAAGTCTTTTTTCAATCCTGCAGCTCCAGATCAGGAATATTGAAATACAAGAGCTATGAATCACTACCTTAACTTGCGCTGCAGCAATACATCTCACACGAGCTCTGGCTCCGCGCTGGCTGCAAACTAAAGCTGCGCACAGCTCCTCGAATCTCTCCGACACAGCCTCAGCAGAGGACACGCGAYATCCAAAGCCTGCATTCAGAGGCCACAAGGCAGGCAACATTCACCTTAACAGCACACTACCTCTTTGGGCAACACCAGGCTCCCTGCTTGGGATCACCGGGTTATATTTGGTATCAGGCTCAAAGAACAACCTTCCTCCAAGYCCCGGGTCTTACAAGGGAGCATTGGAGACAACTTACACCTACTCATCGCCAACCACCCTGGGCAATTCCTTGGCTCATCACCCATGATACGTTACATGGTTTGACACGGGGCAGGGGGAGAAGCACAGGCCCTTTCAGAACAGCAGCTGCTCCACTGCAGTAGAAACGCAACAGGTCTCTGGCAAGCTCGGGAGCCCAACACAAGAAGAGCTTTAACAAGCTGTTTTCTCAGCAAGAGCTTCCCGGGCACCCGCGGTATGTGAAGTGTGCATCTAATACGTGCGTCCCAGAGAAAGCACTGGACAGCAATCCCTCTGCCATCGTATTTCATTCCGCAGGTCAGGTGCATGACGTCAAGCCTGTGGCAGCGGGCACGCCAGCAGCTCCAGCACACACACCATCTCCGTAGCAGCAGCTATACACACGGGCTATAATCTGCTGCGCAGACACGGAGATCCCTCAGTCAGCAGCAATGCTGCCAACTGCAAAGCTCTCTGGAATGGAAGGAGCATTTGGAACAAAAAAAAAAAAAAAAAAAAACAACGTTCCAGGAATTCATCTCCTTCAGGAGAAGTCAGGGGTAAAACTCACCTTCTGGAGCTAAGCTTTGCTCCGTGCCACCTGTAAAAGGAAGAGGGCTCAGGGGAAGGGGAAAATAAAGAGAGGGTGAACTCAAGTTGAAAGATTTCTAGCTCTCCTCCCTGTCTTCTTTCCCCAGGGCTGATACTGCAGTCAGACCTCTGCAGTATTTTCAGACTTCTCCTTTTCTCACTGCAAAACCCTTCTCCTTCAAAGGAGACTTACGCGCATCATGAAGAAATGACAGGTCCCTCCTCATGGCTATCAGCACCATCCTCACCAAGGAACTTAGTGCAGTTAGTGCAACAAAAGACAAAGCACCTCCAAACACCAAACCACCCAAACGCACGTGCTGCTGTCTCCACCAGCCAACTGCCCTGGCTTTAAAGGGAAGGTCCAACATGAGAAGGGATTTAACAAAGAAGGGAATAAAGACGGTGGTCAGGGAAAGCTTTCTGCAGGCCTTCAGAACATGGTTCTGGAGCTTCACCACTCTTGTTCCCATCCACAACCCTGACTCACAAAGGCTTAAAAAGTCCATTGGCATCTGGGCTGGTGGGAAAGACCATTCATTTCTGCAGATAGGAATTTCTGATGGCATAAATAAATGTTTTGATGTAAGTTGGACACACTCTTCCAGGAAGGGGCTACGGATTATAAAAAGGTATCACGGCTCCACTATGGCACGAGCTCCAACATAGAGAGGCACCAGTGCAGCTCTGGGAAGGGTAAAGATGGCACACAAGGCCAAGACTAGTGTCAGCCCTAACAATGTCAACATGGTTTATACCAGCCCTTTTCACTGCCAAAGGCCTTTGCTACCGCTATCACTAGGGAAGGCTGCTTAGCTTCCTATCTGAAATCCAGGGGTAACACTGAAACTTCATCATTTGCACTTCTCTCATGGGGAAAAGTTCCAAGCACAAGACAGACAACTTGAGTTGGCTGTAGCGAGAGGGAATAGAGAAAAAGCAGCGGAGGGGATGTCTGGATCTTCTTGTGTTTCCTACTTCTCCCACACTCCCAGAGTGGTGCGAGCTGGAGTGCCAGCCAGGATGGGCTGCAGGAGCGTCCAGCCTTGTGCTGTCCCATCCCTGCGAGCCCTGTGTTTCCCACTGGGATGCTGCCCTTCCACAATAGATTGTCACCCTGCCCTTGTCACCCTCCTCTCCCCCTTAAGGGAAAGTTGAATCCTGTGGCTCACACACACCTGGTATATTTTTCTGTGCCTGTTGGCCCCGGTGATGGTGCAAGAGCCCCCAGAGGCAGCCCAGAGCTCTGCCAGGGCAGGGGCTGCTGCTCCCAGGCTCCCCCCAGGCCCACGGCCAAGAACAGCTTTGCAGGCACCTTCCCCACCGATGTATTTGGATCATTTTTGCTTTTCCCTTAATTTAACTAGGTCTTCATTCCCGCAATCCCTCGTCTCTTCTCCGAGACAGCTCTCGGCTCTATTTTCAGGCCCCTGCAACAGAATGATGCTATCAACATTTCAAAAACGGATGCTACCTTTGCTAGCCCTGAAAAGGGGCCTTTTTAACAGCCAAGCTACCTGTGCCTTTTAGCAAAGGGAAAGGGCTAGCTAACTCTTTCCTCAGAAGCAGGACACCAACCTGGACCTGTCTGAGCATCACTGCTCCRCAGACTCCAGAGCCATGGGACAGGCTGCTGAGCACACGGATGGAAGTCCCAGCTCCCATCTTCCCGACCTCGTCACATAAAGAACACAAAATACAACTTCAAGTAGCTCTCTTTACATTCCTGGATTATTTCAGGTTTGTCAGGAATTGTTTACGAGCAGCAACAAGCAGCTTCGCTCATCTGCTCACCTACAAGGTGAAAGCAACAGGAGTTCTTCAATACTCTCTAGGATGAGGAGGAGGAGAAAGATAAACCAGCATCACTAAAACATGCTTTTTTTAAAAAAAAAATGCTTTAAATCAGAGCATTACAGATTACTACAATTTCTAGTAAAACACAGAGAACCAAACACTCAAAATAAGTTCAATATTGAAATGGGAGAAAAAGAGAGCACCTAGGAGAATAAACTATGTGGTAACAAGATTTCATGGCTATTACGGCCTCAGAAAACTAAATTCATGCCCCRCTAATTCTTAGTTACTGTGTCCAAAATGTTGATTTTTAAGATACTGCCAGCCTGTTCCTTCGGATGTTCTCTGCTACAGTTCTCCAACGGGAACAGACAGTGATATCTGGATGGAGGTTAAACTGCAGAGCCATGGAAGAAAATCTGAGGTCACCCTAATCCAACATGACCCCACATCAAACATTGTAATAACAACCAGCAGGAACAACCATTAAGTTGCAGACTGACGTTTCCTCTATACATTATAAGTAAATAAGACTTAAATATGCATTTGCTGATCGGACACTGACGATCCTGGCTGGACCTCTGCTCCCTCCACCCCGGGATGACCGTGCCAAACAGGTTACACTGACAGCAGCTCTGCCACAGGCACCAGCTAGAGCAAGGTGAGACTCCCCAAATTTCTTTTTACAGTGTTCAAGGCTTCTTTCCTTTGCTAGTGACACTGGCTGCCAGCTAATACTGCCCCTTTCCCCTCAAAAGCAATAGTTCACTCTGCAGTCAAGCCCTGGTAAATTAATTTCTTTAGGTAAATTCTATTATTCTGGTTAAATTTGGGCGATATCAAGTAGAGAATAAATAAATAAATAAAAGCAAATCCTGAAACTTCAAAACAGGCACTGACCAGGAATTAATGAAAAGATGATGCCCTTGTGGTTGAGGCAGATGGTGCTCACAGGTGACRGAGCAGGAGTCATTTTTATGTCAGCACGCTCTCCTTTTAAAGGGTGCCTTCATCAGGCACCTGCCTATAGGCTGCATGGAGCTGAAGCTTTAATCCTGCAGCCTGCAAGGGTCAGAAAAACTCAACTCCTTCGGGGAAGCRGCAAGGGCAAGGTTGTCGTGGTCCTGCCTCGGGAACAGCTGTGATAATAACCTGCCATTTTGTGGCAAAAAGCGCGCTCCGGAAATATCCTTATGATCCACGGATAAGAGTCCTYGCTGGCAGGGACGGTTTTAGCACTATCCAGAGCAGGATTAAATCYGGAGGCAGGGAAATTTCCACAGTCCCCTCCAAACGCCAACAGGACCGCGGCTTTTGCAGGGAACTCTCGCTGGGAGGGTGGATGGAAGCAGCTCTCCCTCCCCAGGCGCTTCCTGGGCCTGCTCTGCACCSGAGGGGCACCTGGAGATACCTCAGCCACAGCTCAGTGACCAGGCTCAAGGCTCCAGAGCCAGGCTCTTCGGGACACGTGCCGGGACCGGTCTAATCACTTCTCCGCTATGCACAAATCCAGTTCCTATGGGGAAACCAGAAACCTGACTCTGCCRCCAAGGTGCCCTGTCCGAGCCCATGCCGAGGCTCTAGGAGCTCCAGCCCAATCTGTGTGCCCCTCGCCCCCCCCTTATTTGTTAATGCTGGTAATTTAACACCCAGCGTGACCACGGAGAAGGCAGGCACGAGCTGAAATCCTGCCTGCTGTGTTCCAGCTCCTTTATAAAATATACAGCGTAAACTGAGAGGCAGCCTGGGGTAACCCCAACCGTGCACGGAGGCAGGAAGGCAGCGTGGGGCCGCAGCAAAGGCGGCGCCCGCCGTCCCCACGGCTCCYGCACCACAGCCGGTGCTCTGCACCCCTTGGCCACCCCTGCAGGAACAGGATCTCTCCCCGCTTTTTCCTCCTTTAATCCCCAGCCAGCTCGGCTGYAGCAGCGCGCGGAGCCCCGCGGCCTCGCTGCGGAGCTGCGTGGCGGGACGGAGGCAGAGGAGGTGGGAGGAAGGCTGCRGCCCATGACATCAGCGCGAGCCCCGCGCCGCACGCATGCCCGCTGCGCTCCCGCGGCGCCCTGCCCGCGCCGCTCCCCGCGGCCGCCGCGCAGCACGGGAGCACAGGGGCCGGACCTGGYCACAGCATCTCCCGACTCCCGCGCGGGAGCACAGGGGCCGGCCGCGCAGCAAGGGCGGCCGCTCTCCCGCAGCTAAGAGCAGACCCGCTCCGGCAGCTCCGCGAGAAAGGACATTGGTGCCCAGYGCACGGACAGCGCAGGACACTGCTCGCTGCACAGAGCCCGTGCTGCAGCCACGCGCGGGGCTGCCCTTGCTGTCCYGTGGCCACGGGGCACTGGAGAGCCGGCAGCCACACGAACAGTGAGGAGCCCAACGCAGCAGCGGGCTAAGAACACACGGAGTCCCCAGAGCRCAGGGCAGGGACGGAGGCAGCTCGACAGCCCCTGCAGCGCTCGAGCTCCATGCTCAGGTAACCACTACCCACCTCCCGCCAAACGCTAAAGCCCAACCGGGAGCGGCTCCGGAGCAGCCGGCGAGCGAGCCGCACGAGCGGAGCGGAGCTGCACAGGCAGCCCTTGGGCATCGGCGCTTCGTTCACAGCAGCAATTCCCTGCTCCTCCCACAATCCACATAATCTCCTGCAGGAGCAAAGTCAGCCGGGGAGACTGCAAATTAAGATCTCCTTTTTAAGTTCGTTCCTGCCAGACGGAGAGCAGGGAGGGAACCCACCTCCCYGTGTGGGGCACGGGCGGGAGGGCGCAAGGAGGGAGGGGGCCCAAGATGCCGCTCTTGGCTTTGTCCYCGAGGGACGTCACTTGCTCAAAGACACAGATTTTCAGCAGTAAGCTAATTCAGCAACAGATGTAATGCACAGAGATTTCCCCAAAACACGAGAACCAAAAAGCCCTGTTCCACAGACCTGCTAGTAGGATCGTTACACGTTACTCAGCTGCATGACATGAACAATATCCTAAGAATCATCACAGGAAGGATCTCTGCCTACCTCTTTCCAATACAGGACTATCTTCTAAACACATTTTAAGTTTCTCTATCCCAAATAAGTGATAACTGGGCCTTCCATCACCACCCTCAAGAAACTTTCTTCCAACCAAAGACACTCTATTTTTGGAAAGTCAATTCCTGGAAATTTCTCTGTAATTCTATTACTTCTCTTTTAACTTTTATATACTAATTGCTTACAATGATCCGAAACTCATCACTGCCCAGGAACTAAAGCATTACTTTCTATGAATTTTCATAGTTAGAAAGTAATCTGAGGACACCCACAAGAAAACTTCCCACAAATTACAGTTATTACTTCCCTCTGCCCACAGCCCTGGTGAGAGCCTGCATGTTCAGTCCCATAGGAATTTCGGATGACTGGGGCATTGTATTTCCCACATGTCTAATAACCACTGCTCTTACATGTCAGCTGAAAGCTGACTAAAGCAAAGACTATTTTTCTCCCCTTTCCACATGCATTTGGCCAATGCTTAACATTAAACTTCTTGATATGTTAAGACTTCATAGGGCAGTCATAGGCATCTACACAGCATGAATTAGGTAGTTCTTTAAAGTCCAAATGTGAATTTTAACCTAGCCAGACTTGATATATAGTTTTTTTTAAAAGAAATAAGAGAGAGAATAGGCATCCTAAAAAGACACAAATATGAAACAGAGACTCTCCTCTCGACACCTGACTTACTGTTCTACAAAAGACGAGGCTGACTGGAGTGGAGCCGTGAGGACTGCTCCTCAGAACCACGAGCACCACGTTTGTTTTCCCTGCTTTCAGAGGGCAGCCCTGTAAGGCACCAAGCCTCTTCAGCTGGCTACTGCTTTGAAAGGCTGGTTTGATAAACATGCCAAGTAACAGAGAAGGGTTTCAACACACACAGTTTGCCCTCAAGCGTTCCTCTTTCTCCTTTCTGTTACGCGTATTGAGCTATCCAGCACTCCCAGTCAGCTACGTACATGAAAGTTCTTGAAAAGAGCTGGTAACAAGAAGCGTTTGTGGCAGGAGAGCAACCCGGCGTTCCTGCTCCCAGACACGGCCCCGGGCAGCTCGGCAGCAGGCCCGGCTCGCGCGGAGCAGCGAGGAGCCGTGCTCCTCACCAGCCACACGCTGCTGCGTGGCCAAGCGGCTCTCACTGCCTGCGGCTGCTGCAGCTCCCAGCTCTGCTGCACAGGGTGCAGGGCATGCAGCTTAGCAAAGCTGAGGTGTGAAGGGGCAGGGTGTCCCACACTTGAAGGAATCTTTTTTGGGAGCTATGCAGAGCCTGGAACCCACCTGGGAGCGTGGGAGGCCGGCACAGAGCCGCAGCACAGGGATGTCACGGGGCACACGGGCAGCGGGCGCACACGCTCACTCAGGGCAAGGAGGCATCAGACAAAGCACAGCCAGGACCCCACAGAATTAATGCCATGGTTCCCTGCCATAACAGACAGCTCTCTATAATGCCATTGTCCTCATCTTCCATTTCCAGGTAGCTGGACCCAATCTCTCTAATCTCCGATTTACAGCTGCAATGAATGAACAGCATTTATTTTCCCCTCAGTGCATTAAAGAGGCATTCCAAGGTGAATTTGCTAAGTTCCTATATCAACACTGGCACCTGGTGCTTGGTCCCCTCTCCTACTAACCACTTGAGCTATCAGTGAACACAGCTGGAATTACTGATGAACCTACATACTCAGCTGAAGTCAGTCCACAAACACACTTACCAATTTAAATGCTGATTCTTTAGCACTCAGACTTCAAGAGAACTTAGTCATTGACTACTACTTGTTTCTAACATTTCTCTGTTTCAGCATAAACACGTTTTTTGTTTCTTGGCTCACCCTAAGCTTGCCCTCTACCTAACCCACACCTTTGCAGGTAAAGCATTTCCAGCTCCTTCACGTTAAGCAGCTAAGGAGCAACTTAGTATCCCCAATATATTTACCAATGTGCAAGGGTTAAATACACAAGGTTAGCAGTAGATCAGAATATAGCCAGTATTCGTCCATAGTTACTCCGCCTACTTGGTGGTTCATAAAACTGTCATCACCTTAATATGAAAAAGCAATTAAAATCCATATATCGCTCCCTCCGTTGCTCACTAGCAGCTCAAACACTTCAAATTTGACACAATCACATTCTCTACTTCTTTCAGATATGTGATATGCGTTTGGATTTTGTTAGGACTCTATTAGTCCTGCAGCGGTCCTCATTTCTCTTATCTCTACCACAGTTAATTTCAATGCCATCCCTTCTGCGAGAAAATGGTCTCTCATTTGCAAGGAGTCTACCGAGCCAAGCTCTGCCTCCGGGAGCTGGCGCTTAGGTGCCCACCTCCACCTCGGAGCGGAGTCCGGCCCTCCCAGCCAGCACCAGCTACAGCACGGAGGGGCAACGCTGCAGGGAGAGCACAGCACGGCGGCCTTCAGCAGAGCAGAACCGCCCTTCGAGCCTCTCCCATATCGAGTTGAACTAATTTTGAACTCGAGAGATTGGGTGTCCCACCTACTGCAGTGGGCACTGCCACCTGACTGCGGACGAGACGCCAGTTCACGCAGGCTCGGCAGCCGCCTCCTTCTCCCGGCCCATCCAAGGCACCTTGGTCCCCGACATGACTTCGCACTTTACTCAGGCTAGATACCAAAAAAAAAAATACAAATTATCACACACACTTAACCTCCAGAATCCTGAAAACCAGCCTCCTCCACAACACTGACACTCTCTTCGCTTGTGTTACTACTTCTCCATGTAAACTACAGTAAATGGAAATTATTTGTCACACTTCAAGACATCTTCTTATTATCACATTTCATATTCTGGCACRAGAGAAACAGTGTATCATACATTTTATGGGATCAGACAGATTAGTCTTCACTTCTAAGTCTTTATTACCGAAATCATGTGCCTGCTCCTACTGCTTATGTTTCACTCCTCCGTCAGCCCCCTAAGAGTCTACGCCATCCACTCAACTAATAAGACAGCAAAGCAACTAACGTGTAAATTTTGTCAAACCTGAAGGATCTCCTGTACATACTTCCTATATAGAGAAACATTCACTATACTTCATGCATATACATATACACATACATGGCCCTGAAAAGGTTCAAGGAACAAAGTTCACACCGACTCTCTTAAACCATATGCCTGGGTTCAGGTTTTTGAAAACTCTGGGAGCTGAGGCAAGCAAGAACTATTAGAACTAATCTGCTGAAAAATAAAATTTACAAGATTTCTCCATTCAACCTACTTGTGTCTTCAAAGAGAAACTGGATTTAAAAACGAACAAAAACAAACCAACAAAAAATCSACCAGCACGTTCAGCTACAACCTGAGAGGAGCAAGACCTACAGCAAATAACCTTTAAAATCACTTCTCTTCTGACAAAACAGATCTCCCAAGTAGAAAAAGTCATTCAGCAAAATCAATCTGCAACAATTCCACGAGCGACTGGTACACACATCTCTAGATAAGTCTTCTATACTTCCAGCTCATCTCTCAAAGGAAAGCTATCAAAAAGAAAAACAGACAATGTCGCTTCAGAAAGCGCCTATTTCCAGATACAGAGGTTCTTCCATCATCCTACACTGTCTCCTTTCAGGCTTCTCTTCRACGTCGATTATTTTGTAACGTATAACTAATGACCGACACAACCAACTCCAAATCCCTTGAAGYACAACTTCATTTCAGACAAACGCCTTCTATTAACAAAAGGAAGAAAGCAGAACCAGACACTAACCTCTGGCTGACAGTTTTTTGGTGTTGATGATTTTTGCAGCATACTCCTGTGAGGAACTTTTCTTTACACATCTGCGGACCACGGAGAAGGCTCCCCTAGAAGAAAAAGAGCAGAAGCTGTGAAACTGGAAATGAAAATGCCCCAGCAGCACTTCCTACCCCGAGTGGACTTGACTAAGGACAGCAGAGGAGACAAAGGGGAGAGGGAAACAACACACGAGAACCAGATGAGCGCCCTGAACACACCGTGTGATCAGCGCCTAAAGCCGAGGCCGCCCTGCCATCGGCAGCCCCCTCAAGCCCCCTAGCAGGCCGGGGAGCAAGCACAGCCCGGGGACAGGCCAAAAGGGACTACATGGTCACGGCAACRAAACACGAAGGGAGTGATGAATGAAGGACGAGCAGCAGGATGACGCTGAGAACACCAGTGGGGAAGTCCATCTCCCGGAGACAGCATCCCGGCGCTTACATCAGACAAGCAGGACTCATCTCTCCCGCTGCTCACAAAATCACTGCAATGCTTTGCAGAAGTTACTACTACTCTTATGTCTGTCTACCCACCTGCAAAATGGGGATAAGCATGTACCTATTAATGGAGTAGGAAGCTACGAGGCTTCGTACATTTTCTCAAGCTGGAACTATTGATATTATTACAACTATTCCAAAGAGCCACTCGGAGAAGAGGTCTGAGAGAGAGGGAAGAAGGATTTCTGTGAGGAAAAAAAGAGATAATACAACAGAGACCAAGGTGAAAAGATAGGGACCCAAAACCTACAGGAGCACACAGAGAAGAGCCTGAAAGCAGTCTCTTCTTTAAGGAAAGAGAAAAACAAAAAAGACAGTGCGGGGAGAAAATAACAACTGGCTTTAGAGGAAAGATTTAGAAAGGGGAAAGGGCCAAATAAGAGCAAGTTGACAGAAAAGCCCAAGTCCTTGAGCACAGGAGCGCGTGCCCAGGTGCACAGACACATGTACGTACTGCAACCGGAACAAATGGCAACAGAAGCTACATGAGGGCCCCGCAGCACCGCCGGCCCGCGAGAGAGCCGAAAACAGCTGGCCCCSGATGCAGGCGGCTCCCGCTTCTCGCTCCCCTGCCCCTGCCTCTCCCTAGGAAGCACTAGGCGGCTCGGGAGCGCTGTCCCCGGGGCCTGGGCTTGGCGACACGGCTGCGGCAGCGCGCGCGGGGCCGGGGACGCGGGCGGCGCGGCAGAGCCCGCGGCTGCTGCAGGACGCGGGGCGGGGGCAGCGGCAGCGCCGGGGGAAACTCGTGCCCGGGGCCCGTCCCGGCACCTGCTCCCCGCGCGGGGCCGGGCGCGGCGGGGAAGGGCAGGGAGGAAGCGCGGGCAGCGCGCAGCGGGCACGGGGCGGCTGCGGGCACGGGAGGCGCGCGGAGGGCAGCGCCGGGAGGGGAGGGCAGCGGCGCGCTCC
>NW_020454150.1:1720923-1831396 GCF_003342845.1 Nothoprocta perdicaria | reverse complement strand
GCGGAGCGCGGGCCCCGCCGGAGGGGCCGCCCGGGCCGCGGGAGCCGCGCCCGGCACCTCTCCTCTACGGGAGGCTGTCTCGGGCCCAACAATTGCCAGATCTGCTTAAGGTGCAGGTTTATATAGGGCAGCCACTGATCCCGGCGGGGAGGGAAGGGCCGCTCCGGCCTCTCCTGCGTGACTGCCAGGGAAAGCTGGGCTGCCAACATGCAGGGAGACAGATGAGCCTCGTGTAAGCCAGGAACAGTATTAAACTGATCTGAAAATGGAAAGTACTGTTTAAGTACCACGCATTACTGCTCTGTGACCGGCCTAGGGCATCATCATGTTATTCAACCCGGTGCAAAGCGTRGGCCCAGCAGCATCACCATGTGCCCCCTCTGTCTGCAGGTCAAATAGGGCCAGGCTGGTGCGGCCGCATCCACCCCTGAGCAACCCAGCCCGAGCAAAGCRAGCAGGCAGCGGGTACAGCAGCAAAGCTACAGCCAACACAGCCTCCACGAGGCGCCTGGGAAACAGCCGCTTCCGAGCTCCCCCAGCCCACAGAAGGGCACAGGGAGACTGGGGTGCCCCAGCGGGCGSGCGCCCGCGCCGCTGCCTCGCACAGCCCTGTGCTGGGCTGTGCAGCCCCTGCCCTGGCCTCACTCGAGCTTCCCCGGCAGCGGGATGAGTTGCAGAGGGGCAGGAACACAGTCAGGCGGCCTGGACCTCTCTCCTCACCAGGGGAAGCTGCTGATAGCACAGAAACCACATGGGAGAGTGCGGGTGCGCTGGGGGACAGCGCTGCCCCTGCACAGCCTCCCTGTTAAATGACACGTTCTCAGGGCAGGAGAGGCAATGTGCGCTCTGCCTGCACCAGGTCATGCAGTCAAGGGGCACCCGGCTCTATCGGCTGTGTTGGAGCATACAGAGATGGCTGGGGCTGCAGTCAATGCTGCTCCTCAACAGTCCTTTGACACCAAAGTGTAGGGTGGATGTTTAAGACCAGATTTTAGCGCACTGTGCTATGTGAGTCATCCCCAAGGGGAGCATCGGAGCTCTTGGGCATTCAGCAGCTATTCCTACACACTGAAAGAAAGGCAATGCAACTAAAAAGGGGCACCAGACACCAGAAATAGCTACAGCACCGTGCAGCGTTTACCCAAAGCTGCGCATTGAACTGAGATGCTGCCCACCTGCAAAGAGGCTCCCAGCGGTGCTGGTGGTAGGCAGGAGGGAGAGAGAAGTTCCTCACCAGAAAGGGCTGCACAGTTCGTGTTTCCCCATGATGAAGGAAACGTGTGGAAGCAGGGAGATTTCTGATTCTTAGCATTTACCTGGGACCTGGAAAAGAAAGAGGTAGAGGACACAGTTGCTGAGGGATAAAATAGTAGAAGAAAAATAACAGAAGCACAAAGCGAAAGCACAAGAGAGGCATACAGAAGCAGAGAAATGCAAAGAATAAATTAAAAACTAGGAAGCCTTCCTTTTATGTTAGAAATCCATGTTGTTTCATWAAGTTTTTAATGCCATACACCCAATGACTCTCAAGAAGCTTCAACACGTTACCTCGCACGCACTCTACCAGACACCCAGGTAAAGGCAGTTCCTGCCCTGCAGAAGTCCTTCGACAGGATTTTGCTTTTCACTTGTTGAAAACTGATTAACTAGAGCCCAGGACTTGTTCTGTGTGACAGTTAAGGATCCTGTGCAAAGCACCTCGTGGTATTGTAGAAGCCCCGATTCACAGTGGTCTCATAAAAATATGTGAAAAAACAGGAAAAAAAAAAGTGTGGTCTGGAAATAAGAAAGGGAGAAAGCAGAGAAGCAAACGTGGAAATGATAGCTAACCATGTGTCACCCATAGCAAGTGCTATAGGAACAGATTGCTAGCTGAGAAACTTGTGTTAGGAGAAAAGGGGGATATAAATTGAGTGACAGACTTGATTAAACCAAGTACTGAGTGGGAGACTAAATTATGGGGGTAGAGTTTTCAAAAGGAACATAGGCAAAATGAAGCAGGAGGAAGGGTGGCAATATGGGTAAGAGTATTGTGTCAACAGAAAGAAATATTGATGTTCTGACTGACATAGCAGTCTTCTTGTACCCAGAGTAAAGCTGCAAACAGAGGTGAATATTGAGTGGTGTCTGGGCAGAATAATGTCGTAGAGACTAGGAAATATTTGTGCAGATAAAGGAAAGGTTTTGAGAGATTCAGTGCCCTGCTAAAGGGAGGCTCAGCTGCAGAATTTTAAGACAGGTGCCGAGCTCAGTTGTGCACAAGGAAATCTGGGAGCAGTGCCTTGCTTTTCGTGGACCAGCTTCAGATGTCACGTTAGTGGAGCAGCAGGGATGTAGCACAGGTTGGCTTCTACAGGACACTGAGCTGTCAGGGATCTATCAAGATTAATCTGACTTTCATAACTGGGWCTGAGTAAGAAGCACTACTTAAAATAGAAAGAAAATACACACAATACAAAGGATTTAATGCAAGGCCCATGGACATAAATGGGCATTTCCTCTGATGTTAATGGATTTTGGATCAGGCCCCATCTAGCCATGGAGCCTAAGGTCAGGTTTGGCATGTTGAAGAATGTCTGTGGGAAGACAGCAGCACAAAAGCGTTGGTCTTCAGGGAACGGGAGTGAAGGGCTACAAAATGAGCTCACAGAAATTATATGGAATTCCACCCGCCGCAGCAAACGGGAAGCACAGCAGTGACGGGCTGGAGACCTGCACCCTAGAGCCTCACACGGCCAGGCGGGCCGAAGGGCAGCACAAAACGCCGGGCAGAGCAGCACTGGCCACTGCCACGTGGGAGGAGAGGGGCTAGCAAAAATAGCCCCAGGATAGAGCACCTGGGAAGGGGGAGGATGGATGGAGATCGGGAGAAGCTGGGGAGGGGGAAGGCGAGAAGCAAAAAGATATAAGCAGCAAGTAGAACGAGTAAACATATTTTATATGTTCTGGAGTTTTGTCTCCTTAATTCAGGGTCCCCCAAGAATTAAATCACTTTTCCGTCTGTGCCTCTGCTGTCCAAACCGTCCATCGAGACTGCGTAGCGACAAGGTGGGTCTGGTGGCTCCCCATGCACCTACGGGGTATCCAGGGCAGCCTGCCCTGCCCTCCTGTGGGACATCCAATATCCTACTCCAATTCCGTAACAAACAAACCTAAGCTCATTGATTTTATAAAATATAGCATTACCTTAAAAACAGGGACTTTTTGTTGGGTATAAGGGAGAAGAATTTTAAAATTCTTAACAAACATTTTGCTTCTGATTCCACATAGAAAAAAATATACAAGGAACTACCAAAACCAAACACTACTGTATCATGACTGTGCTACTGCACTGTCACATACACAGAAGAAAACTACAGTACCTAGCTTGTTTTCATAGGTGACTAATCATGTTGGCTATCCCTTGTAAGAGCTCCCAGGAAAAGCTAGACTTAAGCACTTGTTGGGCATCTCCCAGAAAACAAGACAAAAAAAAGAGGCTCCTTTAATACGTCTGGCTGTTTTGTTACCCCCCTCAAACTGAGTTGTACTCGATATCTCTGAAAAATGATGGTTTAGAATTGTAGCTGTAGCTGCTAAACAGAAAAAGTAGCAGACATAAAAGGAGGGATGGGAGAGAAGAACTTTTAAGCAAGTGAATATAAAATTTATATATGAAATAAACATTAGATTTTAGAGTYCTGGAAAGAAGCAAACATATAAATTACCCTATTAGTGCAGACTATTTAGCCATCCATCTAGTTTAGTGTCTTGTCTTCAGCAGTGACCTATTCCAGATGATAAATGCGAGGGAGGGGGAACTGCAGAGCATGTGAAGAAACAAGTGATGAGAAGGGGATGGAATCAAAACAAGCTCACGTAGAGATCCCCACGACCCACCTGCACCCTCTGCAGTGCTCACTTAGAGGGTGGCTTTCCTCCTGACCCCGCGCTCACAATCAGAACATGCCCTGAAGCACCAGCATTGGTAGCCCTTGMAATTTTGATCCTAGCTTGTGTCAGTACATGTGCTATTCTGTTTCATGTCAGTGCCTAATCCCTTTTGATTCTTACTAAGCTATTTAAGTCAATAATATCCCATGGCTCTGAGTGTTGCATGTTAATTATATGGCTCGTAAAACACATAACCTGATATCGCCGCAAATTTGCGCTATTTTCAAGGCAGCGTGTGCTCCCTGCTGCCGCGAGACGGTCCATGGGCACAGGCGGACTGCAGGAGTGCTGCCACGCGGGGACAAGACCAGATTTGYTGACTGGTTTCACTGTCTGCTCTGGATTCCTGGCACAGGGCCACACGGAATGGGCACAGCTTGGTGGAAAGGGGAACACAGGGACAGTCTTGAAGGGCAGAATACCCCACACACCGCRCCAGACAAAGTGGGGGTATCCAAATCCAAGCTCACCTAGCACGAGCCTGGATTCTAGCTCTGAAATGGACTGAGGAACAGGAGATGAGTTTTTCTGGCCTCTTCTTTGGAACTGTCTTTGCTAGCAAGACACCACTACCTGGCTTCTGAATGCTGAACTGCAATTCCATTCTTTTAAACAACCCTCTAAAATACATGATTAGGACCCTATGGAAAACTCCAGCGAGAACTATGGACACTGGGTAAATGTTCTGAGAAACCAGCTTGCTTTCCTCCCATTCTGCACCTACGGCAATATTGACACTGCACTCCACACTTCCCACATTTCCACTGCACAGGGCTGCCCTTCCAGAGCCAAACATCGCTTGGAACCCTCTCTAGAAGGCTCTGCTGTCCTTCAGGGGTTACTGTGTCAGCACTCGATGGTGGGGAAACGTCTCAAACGCTCCCTTGAATATGGCCATGRCAAAGGAATGTCCAGCTGCTATTTTAAGATTCTCACTGTTTGTTTAAACAAGATTGTGTGACCCAATGGCTGTTACGAAAAAGATGAAAACAGACTTCTCCCTATAGCCCACAGATCCCCAGTAACTTAAAATACTGTATGTTCTTCACTGGAGAATAATGTCACATCCCAAGGTGGGTCTGCCCTCTATTTTAAAYACGTCTCTGTCCATGGGAAGGCAAATCCTGAGAAGAAGATGACAGATGGAGAGCCCTGCTTATTGAATGCCGTCCTGCACTGTCCTGAGAAGAATGAACACCTCAGAAGAAGACACTTCAGAAGCCATCGCAGAGCCCTCGGCCATTATCAGATGCAAAGCAGTATCAATCCTGGCAAATGGCACCGCCTTCATTGGCATGAACTCAGGGCACTCTCAGGAAACCAAGGCTTCCAGAGCCGAGCCTTGCCCCCAGGCCCAGGTGAGGACTGGGGCAGGAAGGGCGCCTGTGCTCTGACCATGTCCACCGTGTAAGGGGAGCTGAGTAGATGCAGAAGTGACCAACCTTCAAGGCTATTAACCATCATTTTCAGGAGCACGCAGCTCTCAAGTCACACCTGCTAACAGGTGTGTTCATTTCTTCATCTCTGAATACCTTTACTCCTGAGTTTCTTCTCAATTTAAACTGTAACTGTTTAAACTTGACCCTGACATTTTTAAAGGAGCCTGTAAAGCCTCTCATTTGTAAAACAGCCAGATTAACATTTCTGCATAGTTAAAGAAAATAAACACTTTAACCAAAATTGCCTAAATGTTTATGTGAGGGGAGAGATGGCTCACAGGGCTCTTCAAAGATCAGTGGCAGCAATTTCCTACCCTGAGTAAAATAAATTAATTAACACACACATCCTGTTCAACATCAAAAGAAAATCTGGCTCGAAAGAACAMTCCGAAAGAGAGGGCCCAGGACTGTTTACAAACGGAGCCCAAGCCAACAAATGCAGGAAAAGGGTATCCGGGGGCGCCGGCAAAGCCTCCACCCGGGAGCTGGGCTCTCCAGTTTGCCGGGCTTCACTTTTCCCTGTGTGTGACAAACAGAAGGCGAGCAGCCAGGAAGACCTGGATGGGCCCAGTCTCCGAGCCCCACCAGTGGTGGGTCTTGTTCTGCCCCGAGAGATGCGAGGCAGAGGGGCCAGTGCTTCCCTTRCATCCCCACACAGGTCAGGGCTGCTTTGGACATTTTCCTCTGGCTCTGGGTTTTGGATGAAAAGGATACAGTGGTGCCACGCGCAATGAAGTGGGCAGCTCTCATGAGATTGCTCCTGAAAACTGTACCTTCAGCATGGATTGCCACGCACAATTAAAACCTCACTAAACCTTTGTCATGCTCCTGAGACACTTTTATGTAGAGTGGCTGCAAATTTTATTACTTCCTATGTCTCCTTCTGAGTGTACTTTGCTCTTTGTATCTTGTTAATAAAAATAAAATGCAAAAGAAAAAAGATGGTTCTTGACAGGGTAAAAAAAATTACATCTAAGATCTGTCAGTTTGGGTTGGGATCCCCATTAGGAATCCACCACCGTGAGTCTGCAGTGACACAGACTTCCTGCCTTTGAAGGGCACAAGGCAAATGCACCTGACTTTGTGGAAATACAAATATTTGCACGTTCAGAGCTCCTCAGAACATTCAAAGGAGTTTCTACACTGCAGAGGAGGGATTATTTCCACGTTTAATGTCATTACTTTATATTCCAACGGCACTGTCAAAACCCCACATCACGGCAGCAGAGTGAGATGCTGGCCCAGGGCTGTTTGTTCCTCGGAGGCTTGCGAAGCACAGCAGTGTGCGAGTGAATGAAGCCCAACTGCCTTTGCAATCACAGAGATGTGGGGCGACGACCCTGGCAGCGGGCTGGGTGCTGCTGGGTGCTGCTTGGCCTCTCTGCTTAGACGTGATACAGTCCACAGCTCAGGAGAGGGATGCTGTGAGCTGTGCGAGGACAGGCCTCCCACACAGAGGGCAATTTCACACATGTTTTCAAAGCCAAAAAACCTCCTGCAAACTCAGAAAGTGTAAGGAGCAATGATCCATAGAGACCAGAAAGGAAGCAACTTAAAGGGACCTCCCTATGGCAAAGAGAGATAAGCTRGCGGGTGGGTCAGAGATAGTGACAGAGCATTTTATGTTTACATTAAAAAATAAGTGCTGCCGTTGACGTTAGTTCTTAGCTCTGAGTGCTTTGGTAGGGGACCTGCGCTTGGTGATTCCTGCTCAGCTGCAGCACTGCCATTCCCAAGGGGATTGCAGCCACCTGCGGAGATTCCAGCTGCTGGCTGGAGCAAACAGACTAAAGCAGAACTAACGCCCACCTTGGCTCGGGCAGAGCTCGGCTCTGCGGCGGCCCCGGGGCAGAGACGGCTCCTGCCGGCCGCGCGGCCCCGCGACCTGCCCGGCGCTGGGCACAGCTCCGGTGCTGCCGGCGCCCCACCGGGGCGAGCTCCTCCTGCCCGCAGCTCCAGCACCACGGTGGTTGTGCTGGGCACGGTCACCCAGCCCTGGCCACTGGCTGCCTCAATGGTGCCAAACGAGGACTAAAATGTCCTAACGCACRCTTAGCCTCGGCAGGGGGGAACAGAGGAGTTAGAAACTTATTTGTCTTGATTTTTGCATGTCCCTGGAAATGCCGTTACAGAATGTGACCCCAGGTTTTACACCATCTCTGGGGCTCCCATACCATCTATTCTCTCTTGGTACAGGAGGCTGCTTTGAGGGCAGCTTCATATTATCCCTTTGTCTTTTTATTTATTTATTTATTTGTCAATACCTTAGAAGTTCTCTAAACCCAAACACTGCCTATTTATTTCAATCCATCTTCTAATCATTTTGTCAGAAGGCATGAGTGAGTGGTAGGGTGTGCACTTCTGGAGTGATCTGCACTTCTTGTTGCTGACAGTTSCTTCAGCTTTTTTACAGCACATTTAGCAACATTAGGTCTACRAAGTGACTGCCTAGATCACTAGTCTGTGGGGCGCAAAGACTGTCCAATACCACTGACAATCTCCGCTTTCCTGCTAGTAACATTTTTTCCCTCTGCATATGATACAATCCTGAGGCACAGTCCCCGCACAACTCCCGCACAGGAGATCTGGCCTTTTATAGATGGCACCAGGAACCCTCTGTGCATAGAACTTGTACGAACTTGTTTGTCCATCTGCTAAGAGGCCAAATACTGCATAAATCCGCCTAATTGCAGACCCCCGGTTTTGGCCTCCGACAGCAGCAATGCCTTTTTCCCACTTGGTTGTTAGTTACAAAGTCTACACCATGTACAGCAGCAAGTGTAGCAAGCGCTGCCTCAAGTTTAAGAAATAATTACTCTCAGTGGTTTTCGGCAATTCTACCAAGCCCAGTGTTTTACACAGATACCCAGCACAGTTCCTGTAGCCCTAGGCAGTGGCTACACTCCAGCAGATGCAAGACCCAGAAATGACGATATCCAGAAGTGAAGCCTGCAGTGTAGCTTGGCCCCGTGCCAGCCCAGGTCAATGGTCAGTGACGTCCTGCACAAAGGGGCTGGCGCACAGGCTGCTCCCGCGGCATCCATGCGTGCAGGTCCATGTGTCCCAGGGGAGCCGGCTGTGCAGGGTGGCCCACAAGCACTGCTGGGTGCTCCCTGCCCACAGCGCTGCAGGKGGGGAAAGCCAGGAAAGCTCCACGTGGCCCAGCCACACAGGTGTATCTGAGGGGAAGGTGGAGGAGAGTGTAAGTGACTGCAGGAACAGTCTCTGCTTCCAGGGACTGGAAATAACACCAGCAATTCTTACAGCCAACAAAAACAGCAATGCTAAGATCCCCTGCCACCCCTGTGGCCATTGCCAATGCAATTGGCATGCCAAGCGCAGCACCAAGCCAGGCAGGCAATAGGCATCCTCTGCACAGCACGGCAAGCTACCAAGGCCTGCCGACCGCCGGGAAAACAGTGCCCACGGCAGCAGAGACGGGCACGGGGCACGGACCACGACGGGGCTGGCCCCACATGGGCTGACCGGCCTCTAACGCTTCTTCCTTAACAGTCGAGACCCTTAGTGGAAAGGAGGATTGTCGTGGCTACATGACCGCGGGTCCTGCACKGGAAGAGCCGTGGCCACCACCACGCGGGATGTCCTCAAGAAAGCATCGCCGAGGGACATCTAGTGGCAGCACCGATCTTTGCACTGGGCAGCTACGGCTTTCAGGAGCAACGGCCCGCAGCATTTCCCTTCCTCTCCTGCTTCCAAACCGAATTCCTGTCACCCAACTTCAACCGTGTGCATCTCCTCCTGCTATCCCCAGGGCCTTCTGCCCCCTCTCTGGGCTCATTTATTCGTGTTCCCCTGCTAAAAGCCAATCCGACACCAGGATCTTGCAGCAGGTGACCCTGTCCTCTCATCACAAATCAGTTCCTCCGCTGAGCTCTCACTGTGTTCTGCTTTTAGGTGAACAGAGCTCTTTAGAGATGGGCATTTGCACAGGCCAGCAACTATTGGCACAGCAATGCACAAGAATAAAAGCAGATAAAAAGTTGTGATAAGTCAAGTCTAAAAAACCATTCCATAGGCAGAACTCCTACTCAAGTCAAAAAATAAATAAAATAAAAGTACAAAAAGAAGAACTGAGAAGAAATTGAGCTTTCCCTTTTCCTCTGCTGTTTGCCTCAGTGACAAAACCACACACCATCATTTAGACTGAATTTTCTATGATTGAACTTTCCAGACTGCTCAATATCTTTCAATTTTTTTTAAAGGAGAATTGACAGATATCCTGAAACACATTTGAGGAAAATACCCAATTCACGCAATATAGCCAAGTACATCTTTTGCAATAGATTTTCTAAGAATCTRTTTAAAACATTCCTTAAGCATTAAGTATAAAAAGAAGGGAGGAAAAGCAAAGTTAAGTGTTAAAGTGTACCTGAGACTTCTACCATAATTCACTTCACCAAATCATTAATCCTGGGCCTTGCTGCCTGTCATACCTCTAGTATCCAGCTACGCTGCAAGGGGGTAATCAGCGCATTCGTRTGCATCTCAGAAACCTGCTGCAAAGGTTATACCACACCAAGATATACTCTACTCCACATGGTCTCTTGAAGGTCCCTTCAAAGAGTTTTCTACTAGAAAGGGGCAATAAGGAAAAAATAAACCCATGCAGACACCGAGGAGAGGAAGGGCACTTAAGAAATCTAAAGTAGAAGATACAAAACACTAGGAACTGGAAGAGGGGGGAAGAAGAGTAAATGTTTGCTTAACTGAGTCAATTAATTGGCTCAGTATTAATGAGTACATGAGGTGCAAGCAATCCGAATTGATTGACAGAGAAGTAGCTCCTCCTATTATAAGAGAAATAAGAGAAATTCTTAAAGTAGAAATAAGAGAAATTCTGAAAATAACAGGTACTTCATGTGCACTTGAGAAAGGAGCCACTTGCTCACCACCGCTTGTGCCTTCGGCCCGGAACGAGGGTCCCAGGTCCAGCCTAAAGGCTCTGTTGGACTCCGTGTTCCCYCGTGCAGCTCCAAAGGCTCCCTCAGGCCCCCGGCTGGGCCTGCACATCGCTCATGGTGCTCAGACAATGCTGGCAGCCTTGGGAAAACGGACAGGATCCATCCTATGATATCAAAGCTGCCTCAGAGCAGTTTTTGGATGGCCCTCTCACTTGGTTTGCATTTATTGACGTGTTCTTTTCCTCTGGAGCCTGAAAGAGCTTCAAAGTCTTTTCCAACCTTCCTCTCTGCAGAGCGCACACACATCCATCACAGAGCAATTCCCTTTTCCATTCYCTACAGGTTTATAATTTTAAACTCTGCTCTCACTTGATACCTCACTTTAAACTGACCACGGTTCTTTCATAAATCCAGTTTGGTAAATAGTATAAGTATTTAAAAGTGGAAAGGGAAGGCSTCCAGAGGGAAGGCAGACATGTGTGAGCTGGATTTGATGAAGGGTGCAATAAAATGCGAGGTTTAGAAGCAGGTAAATTCCCACTCCTGGGAGAGGGCACGAGGAAGCGCTGAGGGGAGAAGCTCGCGGTTGCCGCCGCCAGAGGGGGCCCCCACTCCACTCCATATTCCCGTTCCCATTCCCGCCTCTCCCGGGYGCGGGAGGGGAGGCCAGGCCCGGCTCAGCCAAGGCCCCTGCTCCGCCACGACAGCCCTGAGGGCCGGGCCTGGCGCTGCCTCAGGGGGCAGGAGCCAGCACGGCGCGTGGCTGGAGCGCCTGGTGCCACGACACAGGCCATGGCCATGGCGCAGGCCATTACCACAGCGCAGGCCATGGCCAAGGCGCAGGCCATTACCACAGCGCAGGCCATGGCCACGGCGCACGGGCACCGCGTGCCTGCGCCCAGCGTGGCTCGGGGACGCTGCTCACGCTGCAGGGTCACCATGCAGGGCCGGGCGGACGTGTAAATAAAAGGGGCTTGGGCTCTGTGGCGTTTCACTGCTGCGAAAGTCCCTGGGTGTTGCTTCCATCTGGAATGGCATTTTGCAGTTTTTCAAAGCCTGAGGCTTGAACTTGAGCATGAATGAGCCCCTGCCAATGGTTTGGATTAGACGGCYAGCACCTGACACTGCTTCCAGGCTGTTTTCTGGCTGGTGTTCAGGCGTGGCCAGAATCACAAAAGAAGTTATTTTTATGAGTAATATACTAAAAATCTTACACAGGCAGAGAATTTTGTTTGCGAACACACTTCATGTGTTCTTACTGGTTTATAAWTTTTTTTTTCAAACCATGAGAATTTTAAGGACAAAATCTGTTGAAACTTGTTCAAAACCTTACAGTGACATTTTAAGTAGGATCACTGGATTTGTGCAAGCTGTACAAGACATATTGGTTTGAAATTTATGCTGTTTAGGAATATCCTAATAGCAGCTTGAGCCTCCTGTAAATGTAAAATTAAACTCTGTTCCTGCTCAGCTTCAAGCCCAGACCTAGGGTAGACTTGGGAGTATTCGGCACCTACCCACACCACAGGGCTTGTTATTCCTCCAAGGTGTGGTGTGCAGGTCATCTACCTTCCTCAAACAAGCCAGCATTCCTCATGGTCTAACTCCTGAGACGCCTCAGCAAACACCAAACAAATCCAGTCAATATTGAGAATCTCCCGCAAGGCACTTACTTGCAAATTCAGTTCAAGAGGAGGAATTGATGAAAGAGCACAAGGATGAAGCACCATGAGATATGATACATTTCTATTATGATTCATTTTCAACCTAACACAGAGAGTGAAGAGTCCCCTTGAAATAAAAGATCTACCTGCAAACTCAGGCAGCTTGCAAGAGCTGTAATCCAGTAATACAAGACAAAACAAATACTATTAGATAATTTATATTCACAAATATGGGCCTGGAATTGTCTCATTTTCAGCTCCCGATTCCACTGTGGCCTCAAGTGAGCCCTACACGTCTTATCTCCATCTCTTCCTTTTCAAGCTATTACTTGCTTACTATAACTCACATATAGGGCAATGCTATATAAAGAATGAAGAACTGTTAACAGGCAGTGGAGTTATGCCAGCTCACACCCCTGCACATTCGTTCCAGTCCTGCTGTGGGTGTAAGATCATTTAGCCAATGAATGTTGGTGTKTGTCACTAACCCGACAAACCTGTAGCCAGTGAGACATGAACACTATGTAGGTGTGCTTCACACCCAACAATCCATGATTAGTATTTGTTTTTACTAGAGTYTATGCTTTCATACTCCAGAATAACATGCCCCAGGCTACTCAGGTAGCTTCATTTTTGTTGTTGTTGCCCCACAGTGGGGCTTAAAAAGGGCAAACAAAAAATTGGGAGAGAATTACTTTTCCATTCTGATGAATCTAAATGTGCATCCCCTTTGCAAACAGAAGGAGGGGCTGTTGTTTGGGGTTTACACTTCCCAGGGTAAATGCTTACTGCAGATGTAGTATGTCTCATGCTGTTGCTTCTAACTGCCTTTCAAAATGTGAAGACAGTTGTGATATCTGGAATAGGTGAATGGGTGGGTTGAATAAGTTGGTTAAGGTGAATAARGTCTGCCTGCAGCAGATCTAGTGCACCTTTTATGCCCTTCTACAAAACTTTGCCAGCACCTTAAGGAGCGGAGAAGGAAAGAAAGGATCCTCCCCAACAGGCCAGATTTAGCAAAAACTTACTTGGCTGGCTGAGAACTACCTTCTGAACTAGCGGTTCACTACCAGCAATACAAACAGGTAGACAGCAGTGCTCCTTGGCTGAGGCCTCAGTGCAACTCCTCAGACATGTGGAAATGCTCCAGGTCAGGCTAATCTCCATCTGGAAGCTGTTCCCAAAAGGTTACCCGCCTTGGGCCCAGCTGGCAATGTATGAAGCAAATTTATTGCTTCCATGTCAGGGGGAATCAGTATTCTGGGATTTTGACTCACCTAGAAGTGAGTTGGAGGTTTGGTGGAGATGTTGATTGCAGCTGGGTAGGAAATGGTGCAATGAACCMAGCTTCTTCCTGGGACTTGTATAGAGTCTTAGTCCCAGATCTGGAGTACATTTCTCACTGACAAGYGAAGAGCCAAATGAAAATGGCATGTAGGAGAGTGAGGAGGCTTTGCCTCAGCAAAGATGTACTCTGCAGACTCCACAGCCTTTTTTTCCCCTCATCTGTGAGCCTTAAAAAAAATAAAATAAAATAAAAAAAAAAATCAGATGACATCAGCAAGGCACCTAGTGGAAAACAAGAACATTGAAAAATTGCTGTCACCCTATCACTCCTGGGTAACTTGCTTTATAACAGAACTGGAGGCAGATAGGATCCAAATCATGACTTCCAGTTTCTATCCCCCCATAAGAGCTAGGTGCAACTTCTCTGGGTGTTAAGTCACTGAACTCAAACTAGAGTACCCAAAGCTATCAGTTTATTTGGAAGTAAAGGTAGCTGCTAACACAGGCTGATTTTCCAGAATGCTCGAGTTCCCCAAAATTTCAAATCAAGCTTTGCAAGTTCAGTATCTTGTGCAAGGCAAACCAGTCTGCTTTCATTTGCTAAGTATATATATTCTTGGAAGACTGACCTCTAACCACGCTGTCTCACCTCTCATCATTTGACTTCTCTGAAACCTGTTTTCCTCCTTGATTATATAACTAATAATGATAGCTTTCTTTATAAATTTGCCTGAATAATGTTATGTAAATACTAGATAGGATTAATTACTGTCATCCTTACACATCAGGAATAGGCAAATCGTTAATTTTGCCATTTCTAAAAGTTTTGGCATTTGAACTGAATTAATTTAGTGACAGGGCTGAACCAAAACCTCAAACACTCGCAGGTACCCACCTTGCTGACCGTAAGCCAGAGCTGTCGTCTCACTGAGACGAGCGTTATCCACGAATAAACAAGCCCCTTGGCTTTCTTTGTGTAACAGCAACATCCAGGCCTGAGCAAACAGGTATTTATCCTACTGCTCTGGGTCAAATGAGCTTCATACAAATGCCCATGACAACCTAGCTTAAAGTTTCACTGCAAATACAGGTGAAAATATGTATTTAGATGGGTGGCTTCATGGAAACTCTGCCTAGCTGATCCTCAGAAATGAACCATCTGTCCAGSAAATATGCACAGAAACTTCCTATAGTCCAAAGGATAGGATGCTAAGTGCTCTCAACACATGTACAGGCCACCAGCCTCTCACTGCAGAGCCAGCTGGAGTGCTGCTAAGGTCTATAGAGCTCTGCTGTTACAATTCCCAAGCAAGACATTTCCAGTCGAGTAAACAGAAGAAACTTCTCTGCTACTTGTCCATATAGGTTGCTGTGTTTATGCTAAGAAGTGTTATGTGTTGCACAAGTACCAAGGCAAMTGAACTTCCTAAATGCATTTATTGGAGAATAAAACTGTTGCCCGAGTGCGTGACTTGGCAGGAAAGGTGCAAATTGGATTCGGATTCTTCAGATAAACCACTGCAAATTGTGATCTGAACATCACTGAGATAAGCAGCAGGGTGGTTTTAGGCAGTTATGTAGAAAAGAGCAGACATGAGAGCCACTCACTGCCACTTACTGGTTTTACTGGGAGTGCTGAGAGCAAGGGGAAAGTGTTCTGGAGAGAAAATMTCCAGAAGCAGGGCAGCTAGCACAGATTGTAACTGGAGCCCAGGACAAATAGACTTCTATGCTATTAAATTTACCTTAGATTTCTGCTRCATACTTTGAAGCCAATCCTTAGGGCTACTACTTGAATGCTCTCTGCTAAGTCAGGTGAGAACCTAACCCTGCACATCAGATGGGAATCAAGGAGATAAAAGTTGAAGTCTTATTAGAATTGGCCAGAGTCTGACGAGTTTTAGGACCCAATGCAAACTGGTTCTAACCTATCATAAAAAACACCTATTGGTGAATACACATCCTGCTAACACCTCTGGTTACACATCTTTTCTCTAGCTCTTGTTTCTCCACTGCCTAAGAGCATTTCTTTGAATATCCACTCTCATCAGCCATTCTGTTTCCAATTTAGTATTCTAGCGTACTGGCTGTTATTTCTCTTTCTCAGTCACAGTGATTACCACTGTAAATTATTATAAGCATATAAAACAAGACTGTCACAATTCAATACAACATATACTGTTAGTAATGAAGATTAATTAAGCAGTCTTTAGCACTAAGATAGTCCATTTATTTTTTATCCATTACACTGTTGCAGCTCAGCTGTAATTAACACGCCACCTTGGCATTTGGGCCATGTTCTTGATTTCATATTTTGGCCCGTCTATGCTAACACTGAGGGAAAAACGCTAATCAACAGGAGCCATCATTCACCCGAGGTCACCTAATCCCAGTCAAATAAACTTAGGAGAGAAAGCAAAGAGGTGACTCACCAGCATGGGCAATGCAGGATACACCATCCAAAGAAGGAAAGACAGGCAGAAAGATTCTTTTCATGGCCTCAGTAATATGATACTCATTGTTGCTATCATGAAGAGAAAAGATTCAATACAAATCTAGCAGCAGRTAACAATTTAGATATAGACACTGAAAAAAACTAACTAACTTTAACTTATACTTTCTGAGGGGAGAGTATTGGGGTCTCTGTTTGTCATGTGCTTGGGCCATAATTAGTACAACAAAGACTTTGACCTGCAGCTCCCTTTCCTAGTCCCTACAGCTGGCAGGCCAGTTTAGACAAGCAAGCGGTATCCAAAATTGTCCCATGCTATTGGTAGATACCTGCACTGGAGTCACAGGAGAGGCTAAAGACTGAAGGGAGAGGTAGAAAAACAATGGTAAGATAGTTCTGTGGTCATTATTTCTACCTACACCCAAAGCAATACAAATTAAAATTAAAAAAAAAAAAAGAAGCTTTTGAATAGTTGCTCAGTTGCTTTTAACTATTCAAAACAACTTTTTATGATTACCTGCAACTTTCCAAGTGCTTTAAGGTTTTTTTTTTTTTTTTTTTTTAAAAAAGCAAGGAAAAAAAAAAAGCTAATCAATCAAAAGCTAAATATAGTAGCTCAGAATCAAAATTCTGAAGTATTAATGGTTTAACCCAAAGCACAAAAGTGTTATTTCAGGTGCATTTCTGTAATATTCTGAAATCATCTCAGCTGTTATGTGCAGACTAGTTGCTGAGATTTTCAACATTACTAGCTCTACTCTGATTAGGTCATTTTTTTCTAGTAATACTTTTATAGCGCATTTTGGTAATTTTAAGGCCAAGCATTTTATTGTCAGTATCTTAACTAGTCACAGCCCAATGATACGATCAACCAAAAACAGATTACGCTGTATGGGGTATTTCCATTTTGTCTTCAGCCTGTTCCCAATAAGCACTATTTTTCTTAATACTAAATATTTTAATTTCCTTGAAGAAGCCCAGTGACAGAGATGAAAACAAAGATTAAATTATCCAAACACAGATGCTTATAAGTAAACATATCAGAAGTTCATTATAAGGATCCTTGGAAAAGTAATGCCTTAATTTGCTGGAGAACAAATATTACGAAAATCAGACTCAGGGCCATGCTGAGCCCCGACTTTGTTCCTCATTGCTGAAGGAAGCCACTTCATAAATCCAGTTTCTAAAACAAGTGGCTTTCACTGAGAGGCAATAACAAGATTTTTTATCATTCTTCATTTGGAAAGCTGCTCCAGACCCAATACCTGTGATGGTTCAAGAACTCCTTTCAACCCCCAGTCCAGACACATTCATATTTTATCTTTTCTCATTGTGAGGGAACTACCATGTCTATCTACAGAAGGCAACTGCGGCATTCCTCAAAATTATATTGCKAAATTTAGATGGGCCAGTCCTTTGCCTCTCCTTTCATAAGGCAAGGTATCTGTTCCTTTACCATCTCTGTAGCTCGGATCCTTTTAGGGTCTTTGACGGATTCGGCCAAGTGACATTTCCTGCATAAAAAGCTTCTGCCACGTAAACATAAAAGGAGCACGTACATTTTTCAGTTGTCATCTTTGTGACCGGAACAGATCTTCAAATGTCTTGYAGTACTACACTTTCTACTTTTCCGTACCTATTAAGAATAAAAACCTACAAAACTCCACAAAATCCGTACAAACTCATCTATACATAGCCTTGTTTTTCACTTTTTATTCCCTGAGATTCACTGATCTTCTCTTTGCTTGTACTTTTAGCTTTTTGCCTGAGTAAACACTCATCCTCCATATAGTGTTGGCAGGTTTACCAACTGTGTTCAAAGGAAAGCCGCCTCCCTCCAGCCTTCAGATGTACAAGACCTTTACTTCCCTAGATATTGCTAACATCTCTGATTATTTCCTGAATTTGCTGATTCAAGGTTCCCTCCAATGCACAGAACTGGTTTCTGTGGCAAAGCAGTCTATGTGTATTAGCAGCATCAGAGAAAAATGGGGAACTGTGCTGACCACCTAACCTGCGGTTACCAGCCAGCTCAAAGGATAGGATGCCAAACTTGGGAGATCAAATACTTCCATCTATGATGGCAAATCTATAAGCACTTCAAACATATGGCTGCCTGAAGTGACTCTTTAACGGACTAGCACACTCATTATCGGGGTGACTTGAGTAGGCGCATTGCTTACAACTAGGCAGCTGTGAATTTCCCGGCTTATTTTTATTTTATTAGCTCTTGATTCTTGTCTTGGCCTGAAGAGGAGGAAAACCCCACTGACACATTCAAGAGCAGGAAAACAGGCAGAACAGAAAGCAACGTGTTGCTTAATGTGCTGGGAAAGGAATGAGAATACCCTGCCTTTTAGCTTTTTGTTTACAAGGTTCTCCCTACAAAACTACGTAGAGAGTACAAACCTGCCCTGCTTTTTCGGTTATCAGCAACAAGTCACGGAAGAGCGTTATCAAGCAGGAAGCTGAGGGTGGCAATATTTAGTCTCCACTATGCATATATGAGTAGGATTTATGCCCTCCTGTTTCTTCTGATTTTAAAGTTACATTATCACATATAAACCAGATTTACTATAACTGAATTTGTTTACACTTGAAATTGCAGCAGCTTCTCTAAACAGTTTAATATTCAGCTAAACTAACCTAACCTCTCTGTGCTGTTCTCCTCCAATACAGTAAAGCACCAGAAAAGTAAAATGAATGAGCATAGGGAATATATCCTTTGCATCCTCCCCATTCCCTGTCTGTTTCCAATATCAGCCTCCTTAGGAAAAGGAAAAAAAAAAAGAAAGAAAAAAAAAAAGAGTCTTTCCCCATTTCATTACACATCAAGGAATTTCAGTAACTCACTGCATTAAGAGCATGACCCACAGATGAACAGTCCACTAGGTAGGCATTCCTTCTCATAGACTGGTATGATATGAAAAAAATATTTATCAAAGTACAACAGCTTCCGAGTGCAACTTACGCTTCAGCAGCCCAGAACCTTTCTTCAGCTCTTAGGAGCATGCTGCCTGTCACCGCAAACTAATGCAAGGCCCGAGACCAGGTGTAAGGGCAAATCAGTTGGGTAAACAGAAGTGTAAGTAGCTGARGGCTTGAGCACAAACACTGTGGTTTGTGAGCAGTGCCTTACCCAGCCCAGTGTCAGTAATGGGCCTGGAATGCGGCATCACCCGGCAGGTGAATCAGCAGGGGCACGCGCGCTCCCCTCGGCACTGCAGCGTGGAAGGGTGCTCGTCTGCAGCCAGAGATTCTCCCTTTGCACAGGAGGAAAATGACCATCCTTCGCTCACCTCATTAGAGATGTTCTCTCCTGGTAAAATTCAGGCACAAGTCTTAATTTCAGAGACCCTRAAGCACAATGCGTGTTGATGTCGTTGAGGCTCACTCCCTCAAAACACCATTTACAATTCTCAGCAATGAATCTGGATCAGAATTTAAGTACCAGATTTCCTCCCAGCAGAGAATAAAATGAGAACAGATCTGGTCTTCTGGTCGGTTTCTATCCACCAAACAAATTGGGAACACAGAATTTGTTTTCCAGCTCCAAATATAGCTGACATGTTACCAGRTTTTGCGCAAAATAGGATATACTGCTATCTTTATGAAGTCCCAGACATAAGAATATAGTTGCAGTATGTCTGTATGGCCCCCTCTGCAACATGCCAGTTCCTTGAAGGTTAAAACTCCATTTTGGGAAATGCAAGGTGTGCAGTCACCATGCTATTCACTCTCAGGGCAAGCATGCAGCTGCAGCTGCTGAGCAGATACAGTCATGTTATAAGAGTTTTATAAGGTAGCTCCCACTGTTCCTATGGAAATGATGCACACACAGACTTGCTAAGAACAACACTGAAGGCCAAGGTGTTGAGCTGGGAAAGAATTTCCAAAGTTGCATTTTGGTGCATTTTTTCCCAGGTGTATTGCTRCCACTGAGAACAGAAATCATTGCAAGCAGGGTGTGATCAGCTTTACCCTTTACTTCTATGACTGGTGTCAGAGAAAGGAGCAGGAAATGCTCTGAGAACTGGATGCAGGAAAGGCCTTTTTCCTTTTCAATATAAAAGCTGCCTGACCCATATACTTTATTGAAGAGCCTCACGGCTGCAGAGGTTAAAACACCCCGGAGAGGGAAGGACATTGAATCACTTGACAATCTGGCAAATTCACCTCCTGGATGTTGTTGGCTGCCAAGAAAATTCATTCTGACTCACCAACAGATGTATATATTGTTCTATGAAAGGATGTGACTGTGTATAGTTCTTGCTTTAACAGCCCTTGAAATCTATAAAAAATATTCAGCAAATCAAGTAGATAAAAATCTACTGGCCTCAAGGACAGTTCCTGTTTGCAGAGGAGACCTCCTTGCACTGTCTGAATGCCCGCCTTGACCAGGAAGAGCTGCTGGGTGGCCCACATGGGAGAGAGGCAGCAGATCATGGAAGCGGAGGTGACCGAGTAATGTGTCAGCAAGGAGGGGCAGGCCCGGAAACAGCAGCACAGGGCCAAGCTTGGACAGAGCCAGGTAATCAAGGGGCAGTTGGCTGAAACACTTCTGCCCTGCAGAGGTGGTTTTTATTCACRCTGTGCAGCAGGAGCCGCAGGGAAAGGCTACCTGCCTTTCCTGGGACCGATGCTGACGGAGCTGCTGGGCTCCGGCTGCTGGGCTTCCTGCTCCCTGACCAATTTCAGCGCACGAGCAGCACCGTTCCTGGGCTCTGCATCTGGCAGAATCACTGCTCACTGCCACATTTTTTGGGCTTTCAGAAACTGTCTGCGAAGAAAACTCTTGGAACAAATTCTGTCCTGATTTAAATTGGGTTATTTCACCAGAAAACGCGAAATTTAGTTCTTGATTGTTTCAGAGAATGGCTGCCTCTAAAAATGCCCATATGACTGCTAAAAATATTTTCAAAGGGAACAAACATAAGTTTTAGCCCTGTGGATGCTCCCTGTTGTTAGCACCACCTTTGGCTTTGCACATCTACAAATCTTCCACCTTGAACAGCACTGTGCCCTTRCCAGTCACTAGTCAAAGGGCACAAGCATGCCTATGTGGTAACTAAGCCTATTCATATGTCTGCTTACTGGGTATGTACAGTAAGAAAGAAAATTTTTGACTCACTGAAAGCAGCGAAGCAACATAGTGGCAGTCCCATGGCTGGGATCTAGAAGAAAACATTCACCTGCTTTTCTTGATGTTACTCCTCTAAGATAACCAGCAGAAATCTCAAGCAAGCGACTGTATTTGAAAGGAGATGACAGCAATGACCAAGCTGCACCATAATCCTAGCAAGAAGGACTGGAGCCCTGAGTCTGGACTATAGGTACCTGGGCCAAGCAGATCCACATCCCCATAAAAGCTGGAAACGGAGAAAGATTAGGAGCCCTTGACTCTGGCAGGGTGGAATAGGGTAGGATTGCCCAGACTGGAGGTCACACATTACACGCGAGGGAGCTCAGCCTAACTTTTGCTGAGAATTCRCAGCTTGTTTTAATGTCCCCACAAACCATTGGCAGCAGCACAAAGATTTCCTCACACAGCTGTGGGTCCTTACAAGTCTTAGCAATGCAGTAACTCCCCAGCCACTGTGTAATTAAGAGCTTTACTGAAGTCCACTGACACGCTAGCACTATTTGAAGTGCTGCACCTAGTTTCTTGGATCAAAAGTTATACATACAAAGAAAAAAGGAACTAGTTTGAGCGAGACTCAAACCTGCAAATGTGCATTATTGAGGGCAACTTCCCACCACATGGAGCTGTAGCCCACCCCAAACCTGGGCTCTATGGGCCTCTTATCCCCCACAACATAACTGTTCCCTAAGTTTGCTCTTTGTCACTGCTCAAGGCCTAGCTCCCAGCTCATAAATTAACTTCCCTCTCATAATATCAGGCAGCTAAACGTTAAGTCTTTTGTTCCCATCACCCAGTGATGAGAGAATGAAATTCYTGGGCAGATGATTCTATCTTATTTGATCATCATTTATAATTTCTTTCCTTGTTTCCTGTCATGGATTTCCCTGGGAAAGAAACAGAGCAGCTTTCCCTGCCTGGTGTTTGATTTCCCTGCCCTTCTGCTGACAAGCCCAATGCTCGGTGCTGACTAGTGATAATATTACCCTCTCTGCAGGAAGCAAAAGGGAAATGACCTGTCAGCATCCAAATAATAAAACTTGCAACCGCCACATTTCACTGCTGATGACTTACTTGTATTTCTGTCTTCATAGAGCCTCCTTCATGCTACAAAATCCTAAAGAAGTTTTAAATCTCTTTCAGGAATTAAAGGCTCATTCTACCAATTCTTTCTCATGCAGGTGCTTCATGGAAATCTGTGCTAAAACCCAGGGGATGACTCATACAAATGACTGCAGATGCAGGCACAATTCTTCTACTCGGAGTGGTAAGGACATTTACTGGATAAAGTTTAAGTCTGTAGGATGGAATTTGTAAAACACACAACATGAGAGCTGATAAAAATTTTGAACAACTTGAGTAATAAACATTTGCCCTCTTCAGATGCCTAACTTCTTGTTTTAAGTACCATCTGATATTTCATGTCCCTGCAACAGAAATAGGTGAGAATCATATCAGAAGTTATCAGTTTCCGCGGTTTTCCAGTTCATCATTATCTGCTCCCTCCCTATAAAGAAATTTTAGAAGATTTAAGCAATTCTCATTCAAGTTTTGATATATGCAGAGAAAAAGTACTACCTATTAGAATCTTGTATTGCTTTTCCTCAAATATCCCTTTGTAGAAAAATAAAAAAGAGAGAAGGAAACAAACATTTTGCAATAGGACACTGGCATATTAAACATGAAACACAGTGCAAGAAAGATGCAACATTCTGGGCAAGTACAGGCATCACAACCTGCTGCTAGAGTAGAAACTATTGACCGACTTTTCTACAGTGACTAAAACCCCTTGAGGCTTAAAGTAATTGAACCTGCTTTTCTTAAGGAAGTATATTCAGTGTAGGCTTTGGCAACATTTTATTTTTCACACAAGATGAATTAACCAGCAAAACATCCTGCCTTTTCTCACACAGATGAAATAAACTGTATGCTTTTCCATGAGGTTTTTGTCTCCTCAGTAGGGCATAGAAAAGAAAAAAGAAAAACAGAGCAAAACTCAATCTAATCCGTGTTGAAAACATGATTCTTGGTAGAATATTAATTCTTACAAGAACTGAACACTATCAACTTCAATGCAGTTTTGGGGATTTTGATTCTATCTGCAACTGGGGTATTTTTTTATGAGCATAAATGCCCCACTGACCAGGATCGCTTAAAAACTTAAGTCACTCCCTAGCTCTCCTCTGGCTAACCAAGGAGGGTGGGTAAGAAAGGCTCAGGGCTGCGATTCAGAACATTTCCCAAAACATTTCTGATTCGCCCATAGACGCTCTGCAAGACATTGGGCAAGTCAGTGACAGCCTGCTGCAAAAATCTAACTCACCTTTCTGTCTATAAAATGAAAATAATGTCTTTTTGGAATAGAAAGTCCCCAGGGCAGGGAGGGTGACTTAGTAAGTATTTGTAAATTCCCTGGCAGCTTGGAGACCTGATTTCAGCACTGGCCTCTAGGCAATATTTTAAAAGTAATGCAAGAGATAATAATAAACCCTGCCACAGCTTCTCTGTGAAGGATAGGGGTGTTATCAGTGCTCATTTACTGACTCTCTTGTCTGTTTAATGGCTGCTACATTGCTTGCAAAGTGATAAGGAAGAGTTAAGTTTGAGAAGGTAGTTTCTGATACTGGCATGAAAAAGGTTTCAAAAAACTGGAGCGAAAAGACAAAACAAGTACCAAAAGCCTCTGATCAAACCCAAAACATGTTCAGTGGGACAGTGAAGGTCTGTCCTGAGGAACAGAATAGGAGAGTCAAGGACTCATTTTTTTCTTGCCAAAGCAGGGATGTTTGGGGCTGCTTGAGTTCACCAGAAGATGCTCAGCAGTAASTAGTAACCAGCCTTTTACTGTTTTGTCCTTTCTCTGTGACTCTTGTCCTCCAGATATGCAAGTAATATTTTGAAGCTGTTCCGGGTGTTTATAACATGAGAAAATCACAGATCCCTAAACAAGTTCTGTGGAAGTGGTATGTTTGAAACAAGGTCTGAAGATTATGGTTGTACCCATAGAGAAGACACCCTGAGGACTGTCACTCCAATAACTTAATGTGGAGAATCTGAAAGGTCTAAAAGAACAGATAGGCCTGAATAGCACCTGCCCTAGCATATATATATTTTTGTAGTACATAAAGATTTCATCTTTTCTTCCACATCTGTAATATTGCATCTTCTCACTCCAGAAAGCATGGGCAGAGTGATTCTGCTGTAGGACAATGTAAGTAAAATCTATTGGTGTTCTAGTTTAAGATAAATGTGATATATTAAAGTTCCCTGCATGTAAATTAAGTCTTGAAATTTTCTGCTGGTCACCTTCAAAACAGATCAAGTATTTCCTCTTGAGTGCAATGAGTCCAGCACTGTCAAGTAGATAATGATATGAGCAAGAACATGCTTGTAGCAGCAAAACCAGTTTCTGCAGGGAGATGGATATTCTGTGGATGCTGCCCTGAAATATCGTAACTTTCAGGCAAGTGCTAAACCCGGAGCCTCCCCACCCTCTTGTAGCTTGCTCAAAACAAAAGTCACATATTACTTAATTGTTAAGTCTAGTTCTAGTTACCTGGGGATAGGGTCAAGTTCCAAAAGGTAGTTCCTCTACATCCATAAGTGGAGGCCAGATCTGAGGCAAGCTGAAATGAGGGACAGATCTTTTGTGCCTGTGACAAATGGGAGCCTATAACAGTAACCAGCCTTGGAGGTAGCTGTGCAGCGCTGATGCTGGCTTATTCCATGCAGTGAACACTCCGGCTGGCTAATTCTCTCCACTTGTTCTAAGGCACATCTCTGGTAGGGCACCACTGTGCTACCAGGATGCTGCCCAGCATCCCTCCTCCTCAAGGGGAAGTTCTACTAGCAGAAAGCATTTGGGTCCATGTGCATTACAGCATTGCTGCTAAGGACTAGCTATTCAAATCAAACAGCACAGGCAAAGAGGAGACCAGAAGAATTCTGTTTTTTTTCTGGCTATTTTGATGTGTGTTTAAACAACAATCACTCCTGGTTCAAGATGAAAAGTCCCAAGTACTTTGTAATCTCTTGAACCTCTCAGACTTTGACTATCTGTCTTCAATGTCCTATTCTTTCTTCTGTCTTCTCATCGTTTCTCCTTCCTCCTCATTTTTCTACAGCTCAACAGTAGTGGGCAAGCCTGACTGCTTTACCATCTTGCAAGAAGCCAGTGGCAGAGTCTGTCTGATTCTTCTCAGCCAGCTCTGTTAGCTCCACAGCACCCTGCTCATTAGTTCTGTTCCCCAGCATGACACTGACTGACATGCCTTATATTTAGCTACAGCAAATCTCGGGATGTTTCAGAATGTCCTCAGGTAAACTTACTAACTTCCCCGTAAACCCCATGAGTCAAGGCAGACAGCTTCTACTGTCTCACACTCTGAGAAGGTTACTCCTAAAGTCTTTTCTGATGAGGAAAGCCCATGTATTAGATGAGACCTTAGCATATCTTCTTGTCAGAGCTTTTCCAAACCTAACATCCAATAAGCTTCCAATAATCTGATAAAAGGAATGCAGGTTCCCACACAAATCTGCATGGCAAAGAAATGGATTATAAAGTCCTTTCTTCAGTTCTATCTCTAAACACAGGACAAACAGCCTAAAAGTCAGAAATAACTTCATGTTGCTAGGACCCCTTCCACCGATAGAACTGGAAGAAGGACTACAATCCCAACAGGTTGCCAGCTATACTAGGAGAGAAGGTGGAATTGCTGTCTAGTTTCCATTATGTTCCCATTGTTTTCTCTCCTTACATCCATGTAACCTCACTTCACAGGCTTACAGGTAAAAATAATGCATAACAATATTTTTAAGCAAGTGGCCGGCTTCTGTGAATTTAGAGTTTGGATGTTGCCAGGGTCAACAATCAGCTTGGCTAAACAGACTGGGGAATGTCAGCACTTATGAGTGATCCTTTGATTTATGAGTGATGATTACTGGGGAGCAACTCCATCTGGAGAACAGCTAATATTCAGTAAGAAACAAATGCATGAAAAGCAGATGTAAGATAAGATGTAAGATGTAGGATATCACATAGAARCAGGATGGTAAATTCTAGATGTGGATCCCTGATCAGCCACCTGTTTCCCTTCAGCAATATTTTGCCTACGTTATCCAACTGAGAAGGAGATGGAGGTTCAGAAAAGGCAGGGCAAGCAGGGTACAGTGGACTGGAGACATGTAGTGAAGCATTTTTGGAGCGGTATCATGGGTAAGATTTTCCTAGTTGATGGATCAACTGTCTTTGCAACCCCTCTATCTCCATGTATCCCATGGGAAGCTGGTTGGTGTCCGTTTCCGAAAGGAACTCCGCAAGGGCCAGGAGGGGCAGCTTTCTGCAAGCCACTGCCTCTTTCACAAATGTGCCACCTAGCTTGCTCTCAACACAGCCAACCGTCTATCTTCCCCAAGAGCTCTCGGTCCCTGCAGTCCAGTGCCTTCCTCTGCTCGGGCTGTAGGRTTGTCTCCAGATGAACAAGCCTCTTCACAACCCCTACATAGAGAGCGCTGCAAAGCTCACACCGACTGCTTGTTAACTCCTCCAGCCTGCATGTGGGGCACTTCTGCATTCATATGTGCTCCCTGTTACGTCATTTGCTTTCCTGTTTTGCTCATGACTTTCAAAATTATGTCTAAAAGCTTTGACTCCTCCCTTCCATATCTATCTACCTTAAAGGGACATCTGATTCGTGATGCCCAAACAGCAAAAATCCTCTCACAAGACCTGGGCAGGTTTTCACAATCATTCTGACTGACGGGCGTGTTGGGAAACATCGGAATTACAGCATGCACAGACGCTCTGCAAGAGTAAACCAGTCCGCACACTTTCTCTAACGTGTTCATAGGCCCTCTGTAAAAGGGGAAAAGCTCAACAGGAAAGACAGACTCTATCAGTTCCTTCCTTAAAGAGTGCCTTAGCAGTGTCACAGCTCTGCCTGTCGGAGCCCCCAAGGGCGCTGAGCGAGCAGGGGGACTCGGGAGGTGAGGGGGTGATGAGCTGTGCTGGGTGCTCGCGGCCTGCACGCCGCGGCACGCACACGGGCCCGGACAGGCTGCTGTGGCGCCCAGGCCTGCCAGAGCAAGGGCACACGGGCCTGCCGCAGCCATGGCGCCCGGGCCTGCCGGAGCAAGGGCACACGGGCCTGCCGGAGCCACGGCGCCCGGGCCTGTCGGAGCAAGGGCACACGGGCCTGCCGCAGCCATGGCGCCTTGCCGCAGCCCCACAGCGGCAGCGCAGGTCTGGGGCAGACACAGCACCGCCTGCACGGCGGGGAGGAGGTCCCTGGTGACCCCCCAGCTCATGAGACTTGCTAAGACAGCCTAGGCAGGATGCTTATGGGCTGGTTTTGTTTCTTGCTTTATTCCTGCTGTTTTTTTTTTTTTTTTCTCTTTAAGCTACAAAAAAGTTTCTTCCTAGAAAAATCAGAAGCAGTCTAGAAAGCTACAGATTGGCTACAAAATTCATGCCACCAAGTGCCACTGGTATCACCTATATTCTGTAATACACTTAATATACTGGGCAGCATCTCTCTCTCTCTCTCTCTCTCTCTCTCTCTCTCTCTCTCTCTCTCTCTCTCTCTCTCTCTCTCGTTTAAGACATTGAGAGATCTTCTAACTTGAAATGAGCCACGAGTCACTTTGTAGATTATTTCTGTGAAATGGACATGAATTACGCTAAAATAAACTAGGCCGAACTGGAAATCTGTCTCCTACTCGTATTTCCTGCCTTCTGTTGGCTTTTTCACGGGCATGAAAACATGTACAGGGCTTCAGTGATTTATTGAAGTGCTTTTAAAAGCAGCTGGTGATGACCACCAGTATTGTACTGAGGACAAATGAAAAGCTCATCTGAGAGTAAGGGCTCCTGTCCATCTTAAATAACCTGAACTTCATTAAATCAAGAAACTAGCCTCCAAAACTAACAATATGATCTTGGTTTGACATACCCAGTACAACATGCAGAGAGGAAAAAAAGAATCATTCAGATTTGCAAACCCAGAAGCAAGCACTCTGCATAGTTACTTGCATAGTTARTCTAGGCAAAGGAAAGAAACTGCCTGAAGAAACATGCCAGCAATTTGCTGAGCAAAAGCTGCTTACGTTCCAGATGAATTTCCAGCCAGTCCCTGGTTAAATCCCTGACAAATACTCCACATGATAACTTGAATCTGTAAGAGARGCTGGCTAGGTTTTGGCTACGACATCACGATCCAGTTCTTAGATGGATTCCCGGCTCCATGTCTGAGCTGAGAACATTCACTACGTAACTGGACTTTCCTCTTCTGAAAGTCATATACTTGACCAAAACCTGTCATTAAAGATTACTTTCCTGAGCCTGAGTGAAAAAAATGCAAGTGTTGTATAACTCAGGGTTATACAATAGTTCTGTGGCTTGGAATGTTATTAGTGATACTCTACTTTTAGTGCAACATGAGATGCCAATCTTGCCAGTCTGTGCTCACTTTAGGCACAGCCTCCCCTCAACCAGTGCCATCAGGAGGAGATGAGACATGCAGACAGAGCAGAATCTTGCAGGCAAATCATATACTGTGAAGACATGGAGCTGGATGCATTGCTCCCCAAGGCCAAATAGAACTACGTGGATGAAAGATTGTTGGATACGGGCTTTGTGCAAGAGGACTTTGGCAAAACAAAGCTGCAGAATCAGYTCTGACCTCTTCTGCCCTGGATTCATTCCTTTTTGAACATTAAAAAAAAAGAAAAAAACAGGGAGTGAGTCAGAAATGAGGAGAGAGAATATGGGAAAAGGAGGGTCATGTTTCAAACCAGGAAAAGAATCAGGAAGCAGTCCAATTTGGTAGACCTGAGCAGTTAATCCTCTCTATCCCAGCGCACAAGCTGACATGGCTTCCTCCAGCCTGAAGCCACACCAGCTGCTTGAAAGCCAGAAAAGGCACCCCGAAAGCATTTGAATAAACCATAGCCTTACCTCTCAAAGCTGTTGCAAAAAGAAGCAAATTCTTAATCACTCGTTGTCAGTTATCCCTGCCGGCCTTTATTAACGTGGCTTGAGGATTCTGGCAAAGAAATTCATAGAATTCATCCAATGTTGTAATTGCAGCACACCARAAGTATTGCAGCATATCAAAACCACTCTCTCTCCCCCTATATGTAAAAATATATATTACATGTCATATTTTATATAAATTCACATTATCATACACAGTATAACAAATCATATTATTAATATTTATTGAAATATATATTATTTGTAAGTTACAAACATTAGTGGTAAGAATTTTTTTTTTTTTTACTCACTTCTTTTGAGGTGGGATAGGACATCTCTTTTTGGAGTGTTTTTCTTCCCTCATACAATCACTCTGCTTTATTATTGCATGCAAACGCTGAGCTGTGAACACTGGTTTGCCATTGTCTGAATGGTCTCAAAGTGCTGAGCTGAGGCGGTAATTTCTTACTTTAAAGTTTCTCAGATGATCTGAGTTGTTTGCACAGGTCTGTTATTCTAGGTTTGATTAAAAGTGCTGAATTAGAGAAGTTCTGTTTATTTTTGTATGAAAGATTTTTTCTGCATGAAAAGTACCTTCTTTAATTGCAAAAAAAATCAGTTTTACTGATTAACAACAATAAAAAAAAACCCAAACTGATGCCTTCATTGTTTCATTTCCTTAGCAATTTCATTTCTACTTATATAGCAAATATAAGAACGGTTAAATGGAAATTTCATAACTTCATTTTAATACCTAGACAGTATGAGAGTAGGATTATAAATAGTAATTATACATTTAAATTCTTTATGGAGTAATTTCTTAACCTGCCTTCGGTTAACTACATAAAAATCTTACAAGTGATAGTATTTTGTTCAGATGAGGAAACAATCTCTCAACTGTCTCTCMACTGCGGGTAAATTCTTCTCTTATTTTTACTGTGTACACAAAGCAGTTCTGCTTAATGACATTTTCCTGCTTCATCAGGAACCATTATTTGCTTCTCAGTGAAAAGAGCTGAACATAATWGATCAGATGCAACAGACAATCTTAGGAAAAGGCTCTCATTTTTATAAAAGAAAAGATGCAGCATCCTTCATGCACTGATGTACATAGCAGCAAGCACAAATTCTGCTTCTTTATATTTAATGTTCTGCAAATAAAATGAGGAGTAATGAAAAGCTACACTTTGGATCTTATTAAGATAGCAGGTATTAAGAGGGGCATAAACATCTGCAGCAATCACATTCTCTGCCCTAAATTGCAATTTCAGTGTGTCCTGGACATTTGAATCCCTAAAATGCAGCCCAATAACCATTTACCACAAGAGCGATTACATTAACCAGTAACGTGAAGAAGCCTCGTCTTGTACGTGGACTTACACTTTCCAAAGTGTATGYTAGAATTAGGAATGCTGAGCTAGTCCCTTTTGAGATATGGAAAGATTATACTCATATCTCAAAGCAAGTCTGCCTCAGAATCCACAATTTTATTCTTTTGTTTTGATAATTTAATCATTTTGCATTACCCAGATAAATACCCTGAGGATTTTTCATCTAAAGATGATGTTGTATTCATTTTGCCAAGGAGAAATTGCTGGCTCTATTCTGCTTTTAATTACCATGCAGTTGGAGTCAATTATTATGACATTTAGTTGCTCCAATCTGTGATTCACTGAGTTCACTGTCTAGCAATTTGGTGGTCAAGCTCTGAGTGGCTACTGTGTGAATGGACACTCTGCAACACTCCCTTTCACTGTTTTTGCAACTAAGCTTCTTTTCTGTTAACCTGTTTCTTCTACTGACCAGCCTCACCTCTTTTCACTGCCTCTCTCCTACAAAAATACTGGACAACTTCTGCTCRTTGTCTGATCAACATGTACATTTTTTCACTAAATACCATTTTTTTCATTGCACATTTTCTTGTCCTATGGTTTTCAAAGACTGTGTTCTTTCCATGGCATCTGTGAAAAATGACTCATCCAGTTTATAGTGGGACATAAACTTGGATATGAGTTAACAAAGTGCAAACAAAACATCCTATCTACATCTTTGTTTACATTAAACTTCTAACGAGTCTGAATTTACACTGCTGTAAGTGAAAAACAGTATTAAGTAAATTAAGTAAATATACAGTTTCAAAAAGGTTCAAGAGGAGGACAGGAAAGTGGAAGAAGAATCTTCTTGCACAAGTTTGCCACTTAAATAGCTGGCCTAGGAAGCTCTCTCCCTCATGGCACTGTAATGCTAAGAAAAACTCTGCAGAAAAATAGTTGCATAGGTCTGTAACTTTCCACACCTTAAGAAAAGTAAAGGTAACACCAGCTGCTGTAGGGCTCAGGACTCGTCAGCTGCATCAGGGCTCTAGGATTTGCTTCTGCTGGCAGCAAGCTCTGCGTTCAGCTTCACCCGGCTGCGCTGGCAGAACGGACTGCAGCCTGGGGAGCAACTTCTGARGGCAGGTTGTGTGCTCCTGCTAGTGTCCATGTCCAGGGCCACATCCCTCATTTTGGTGCAGCGAAACTGAGGGTCAGAGCTACCCTCACCCTGTGTGCCAGCAGAGGAAGATCTGCCCCTGGTTTTACAATCCTGTGCCCTACAACTAGGTCAGTGAATCACACTGGTGACTCACTCTGGTGCCTGTTGATCATAAGCACTTTGGTGGCTGCCTTTTCTTCAGAAACCCGGCTGCAGAGGCCRGGCCTCCAGGCAGCATGTTTATAGGAATGCCGGGGGGCTGAACTTGAATTTGGGTTTATAGGAATGTCAGGGATTTTCAATTTGAATTTGGGTTTACAACATCCATAAAAAAAAAGCAGATTCATCTCTGTCAACTCATTCTCTGGCTCAACTGATCATGCCCAAGGGAGGAAGACAGGTCACCAGTTCAAGTCGGCAAGCTTCATTGGCAAGAGTTTGCACCATTACTTTATCATGACATGGCATTGCATTACTGTTACTGTAATGTAAGATTGCCCATCCCAACTGGTTTTAAAAAAGATTTTACATAAATTCATGAAATTCTTAAAATATAATATTTTACGATCCTCTGATTTGCCAACTGAATTCATGCATCAAGCTGTTTCCAGTAACAGAGGAGGTTAGAGAACTGTAACAGATTCTCCACCGCTCTGATACATCAAGGAGCTTTAATGTGACGTATCAAGAGTAGAAAGTCTTGCCATCAAATTGTGAAACTTGGCAATACTAACAAGCTAGAGTGTGGCTGGCTGCTCCCCACTGTTAGCTCATAGAAACAGCCACCCTGGAGAGGTGAGACACAGCTACTACGCACACTCCTCGGGTCGTATTTGGGATGTGGTATCTACATAACAACCAAAAGGTTTCCATGCTCCTATTAGACATGACCAGACCTTGAACCCGCRTGACCTCAAAATCCTTGTTTTTTACCTCTCCTGACTTTAATAATCTTGGTAATGAAAACTTTTTTTTCTTCCTTTCTACTGCTCCTCAGGCCTCCTGTGCTGAGGTGGGGGACGCGGCTGGGTGGCTCCCTTGGGGAGCTCTACGATGCTGCGAGATGAGAGGCCTACGGGGCCTCACTGAGCCTCAGTGCACTGGGCAGGCTCATCAGCCTCTCTCCTGGAGTACAGCAACTTGTGACTGGATTGGGGAGCTGAACGTAAAAGGGGATTTTTTTTTCCTGGCTTCAGCTAGGACCAAAAAGGAAGGAATCTGCCTTCTAACTTCAGGAAAAGTGACCTTGTCTCTGAAGGGATACACGGGAGCCACTTAAGCTCTTAGTTGCCTGTGCAAGTAAGAACTGTGACATGTTTGGAAGCTAAAACACAGGAAAGGCAATGGAAGGCAAAAGGAAAACAAATTCTGTCAGGAACTAAACAGTCTGTCAGCCGCAGTCCTGGTTGCTTTCCTCAAAGTCTGCTAGTCAAATCCTTTCAAACTTGTGACAGACACATCACTTCCTTTGCAAACCACTTCCAGTTATTAACAAAAGGAAACTAAAATCGTCTCTGAAGCGTTAGAGCACAGGCTTTGGCAGATAGCAGGAAAGAACGCTTTCCCTCCGATTTCAGAGCTTCTCCACATTGCGCTCCTCCGTGCTGGTCCTCTGGCACAACCACTGTTTGTCCCTCCCATTGGAAATAACCATCACGAAGGTAGTTCTGTCTCTGCAGACTTTACTTTCAGTGAAGGATTCTTAACAGGTTTTTCTCAAACTATTGTTCACAGAATGAAACTCCAAACCATTAAAATGCTGCCTCCAGACCAAAACTTCTTTGGAGCTGCACCGAACTCCCTGCATCGGCCAGTAACAGGTTGTCTATTCCCATATCCTCTACTACCCTGTTACCAAGGGGCTCATGAATCATTAAGACACCTAATGAGACAGATTTGTTGCAGGTTCTGCAGCATATGGGTTTTTCTCAGTAGCAATGATGTCAGAACTACTGGTGACTATTGGTGGTAAGGGATTATGTGGCAAAAGTCAGATCTAGGAAATTTGGTATATTTTCTTGGCAAATATAACAAACTTGTATATGGGACAAGGCATGATCCTTTAAAAGGCGTACTCCCTAAACCCTAGCCCAAAGCCCTTTCCTAACAGTGAAATAATATGGCAATTACGCAGAAATCAAACCACCACCTACAATACCACTCATGGTCTCATATCACATCTGACAGCTGCATTTCTATGACAATAGCCTTTTCTTTGTGGCGTGGTTATCTTGGCCAACGTCTGATTCAAGGCATTCAGAAAGAACAAGTTTTAAAAATTTCATAATGCTGCCAACTCTGTCTGTAAAATAAGTGTTCTCAGGGGACGGGGAGGGGGTTCAAATGCGTAGTGGCTTGACTTCTTCCTCACCAGTTTTGTGGAAAGAATTGACAGTCTGTGACTAAGGGGATCAATCACAGAAGGCAGTAAAAAGAAATAGAGAATCTCTACTGTGAAAGGATGTTGGGGCAATGCTTGGAAACAAGTCAGTGATGACTGACAGCAGCTTCCCAAGGGGAAAGACGTCTGGAAAGCAACAAGCAGGTTTCTGAATAAGAGTTATGAATACAAGACTTGAATATGGGCATGAATATCAGACTAAAGAAAATCTTAAGGATCTTTCATTAAAGGTGTTTCATTGTCTCTCTTCTGCTTCTGTCACAGCTACTGAAGTGGGTATGGAAGAAAGTAATAGAAACTTTGCTAAATACAAAGCTTCTTCACTATTTTACTCACTGTGTCTCACTGCTTCTGGATCTGACAGACTGTGTCTACTTGAAGCAAAAATCTCTTCTTCCAACCATGCATATAGCTCCAAGCACTGAGCAATATACATACCCCTACCTATCAGCAATATACATACCCCTACCTATCCTCCTCCTTTTTTACACCACACAAAGTGTTAACAATAACTCAATGACACTGAACATCAGCTGAGCTGTGGGAAAGTTGTGGCAGTGACTTTAAATGGTTTCACATTTCAATAGGGCTGGGGTTTGTGGCAATGTGAGTCTGCCTACAGAAGATACCTACTGCTTTGTGGCAGGTGTAAACCCCTCAAAGAATGTTCTTGGGAGCTCTGTGCTCTGCTTAAGCGAACATTTATAGCTCAATCTGCTCTCTGAGGCACTTCAGTCATGGAATAAGTGCTTTCAGCCCCTGTTCTCAGTCATCTGGACCATTGCCTCTGCCTTCTTATCTTGGGAGGCTATGTGGTCTCCTAAGCAAACCAGAGAAATCGGTGCTTTTGTTGGTTTTCTTGCTTGTTCTTAATTGCTATGGAATTGAAACAAAACTGATGACAAAGCTGTTCTCAAAGAGTTATTATCAGTGATTTTCCATTGAAATGGGTTGGGGTTACATTGAGTGGGGTATGAAAATCAGTTTGTTGCAGAACCAAAGGTGTTCAACATTCTCAAAACAACCAGAATGATGGTACAGACATGCAGAGAACTGCAAAACTTATGAAGATCAGTCTAGAACTCAAGGCAATCTTGGAAAATCAGAAAAATAATGATAAAAAAGAAAGGAAAAAAAGAAAGAAAAAAATAAAAAGGAGTGAATGCAATTTAGTTCTGGTAAATTCAAAGAAAAAACCTTAAATGGGAAGTTGACGCTGGATGGGATACTACTGGCCAGGCAGTTCTCTGCAGGAAAAGGATCTCTGGGTTATGATCATTCACAGGCTGAAGATGAGTCAACATCATCGTGCTGCTGTGAAAAAAAATGCAGGCCTTGCACTGAAGTGTCTGCAGCGGAGTGTGGCCTGCACCACACACGCAATAACCCTTCCCCAGCTGCTCCAGCTCTGGCAAGACCTGGGCTGAAACACACGGGCAGTGCTGGRCGCTTCACGAAGGGCATGGGCCATGAAGGAGACCAACAAAAATCTCCTGCCCGTCAGGAGTCATCTAATAAACTGCTTCAATCTCAGAAAGAAAAGGCAACAGAAGGAACATAATAGAAGTCCTGAAGTACATAAGAGTAGGAATAAAATGTTTAAATGACTATAGTGGGCAGGACAAGTAATGAAATTTCAGCTGCAGCAAGTCCAGGTTATGAATGTAAAGTCTCTTCCAGTCTGATCTGTTTTAGAATTCAGATAGAGTAATGCAGCATGTTGTACTGCAGATGACTCAGCCCTGAGCTAAAAGGGACCATTAAACTGAATTTAAAGAAGTGGTATAAAGCCCTCTGCTTCTCAGATGATTTTCTTCTCACAAGACCAAGCGGATGTGAATGTTGCCAATTCCTGTTATGATATGCAGAAGTAAAAAAATACTAACATTGGAAAAAAAGAACCTCAAGTAAATCATCTTCTTTCTCTTTCATCTTCAACAAATTCTTTCTGTTCAACAACAAAAATAACTTCTCAGTTTTAAGCCTATTATGGAAACACAGGAAGGTCCCACACGCCAACTGTAAATCTTTCTAGCAAACCTTACTCCTTCCAGAAATTAATTCTTGCCTAGCATCATAATCCACTAAGCAGTCCTACGATACACTGTGCATACATTCAGAAAAGAGGGACCTATTCTTGATTTGCAAATTCTTAACTTCCCTCTGCCTCACTCCCTGTTTCTTAGGTATACTGCAACGTTAAAGCCACGACTGTCACAGAAAAATCACTAAACATACAATATAATAAACTTCAGTGTTTTCCTTGCCAATATATCAAAAAATAGGGAAGGGCTAGCCAGCATATTGGCTGGAATGCCTATCAATTACGCTCCCTACCCACAGCTTTTCAAGCGAGCAGTATTATAGCATCGTTTTACTTTTTTCTATTTATTTGGAGAATACCTCCAGTTGCATGTAACCTCAGAAGGATCTGAAAAACAGGAAAATCTCATGTTCTTTCATTTAATGGCTGCTATCATTTTCCACCCTAGGGCAACTGAAACTGAGGATCCAGTCTCACAACTGAAAGCAGCACTACGCCGAGGATGCTCATGGGGGCATCTCTCGGCATCTACAGCCTGAGGAATCCCACTGCAGGCCTGGCACTTTTATTTCTGATTCCACAAGACTCTCTTGCAGACTTGGGATTCAAGCTACTGAACTCAAGGGGTTGAGCCTCATTCAGAGGGCACAGGCGTGCGAGGAGCAGGCTGACAGCAGAAGGAAGCAGACACTCCGAGCCTTGCAGCTGGCCATGTGTTTCTGGGACACAAAATGGACCGGCCTCCTGCAGCCGCTGAGGTCTGGGGCAGGAGAGGCCACCAGTGCGGGCACTTGGTACCTCCTGGAAAAAATCTGCATGTGAAAGGACAGTTATCCTTCATTCAGTCTGATATAAACAGCTGTAAACCATAAAATACTGGTATGGTAATTTGAAGCCTTTTACATGCTACTCTGCATCAGAAATAATCACTTTGTTTGAACCTTCCTGTGTCTCTTCAGTTCAACTTAGGTAGGGGAATATATGATTGATTTAAAACATGCAATATATACCTAAACATAAAAGCACTAATAGATAAATCAGAGGAATGGCTTTGTAAGGAGGGCCTCCAAAGTAATAAAACAGAAAAAGAGAGATGGTTGCACGGGACAGATCCAGCAACCCCAGTTCTGACAGCAGTGCCAAGAACAATACTGGGGACACTGACTCATGAAGAGCTGTTTATATACCAGAGTAAACTACTGCACATCTGCCTTGTATCCTGGAGCAAAGCCAGACTTAGAGGTTTTCTCTTCTTTTACAAAAATCCTTAAAACTATTCTCAGGGCAATCTTGGACAAAAACAGAGCAAAATTTAGGAATAACAGGGTTCTAGTGGCTAAATCAGAAGGGCTGCAATAAGCTTAAGACAGCAAACTTGTGCTAAACTTGCCAGCATCAGCAGACTAGGCCATTTCACATTTTGTACTTCTTGAGATTTATTTTACTCCAAGTTCATTTGACTAAAGCAAAGAAAAATTGCTGCATCCTTTTAGAAGTTCAAGTAGTGAGATTCACATTTGTTTCAGTATTTAAGAGCATACTCCAACTCTTAGGAGTAAAATTGTTTTGAAATACAGTCTTTCTAAATAGAATGGTAGGTTGAAATATCTCATTTTTAATGTGCTCAGGGCCTTAACACATCTGAGACCAAAGGACATAACAAGGAGGTTCATAATAACTGTAGCAATGCCAAAAAGGAAAAGCCCACTTCTATAGCAAGATGTCCCTTATATCTCAGTAAGAGACTGAAGATAGGTCTTGGTTATAGCACTTACACTGAGGTCATTTTTTGTTTACAAATTTTTGTTGAGTCAATTCTCTTCAAGCGTAGTCATTGGTCATATGAACATATCATAACATTTTCACAAATACCTGAAAATTATCTGAATGTAACCTCCCAAACCATAGCAAATCAAGCGTCGTACACTTCTGTATGCAAAAAAATATTTGCACTGTTGAATCATTACTCAAACTCCCGGTGTTTTCTTCAACACATTTTTCTCTTCATTTGAGTTATCATCATAAATTAACATTAAACAATGCCAGAATTACACTCAAAAAACTTTAAACTTATCACACTATATTCAAAACAGAAATGACAGAGACTCATATAATCAACACTCCTTTTGAAATCTGTGAAGGTAACTCTTCACCATATAGTCACGATTTATAGGAGAATTATATTCTCTCCTAGGCTTAGCTAAATGTATGAAAATGCCTATCAAAATATGCAGCTTTCATAAATTCCAAAGATAATCAAAAGAAATGAAAAACTAATTTTTCAACTAAATTAAAAGAAAACCCAAAAGATGACTATTTGGATCTGGGATGAAAATTTTTTCAATTATGTAAAAAAAAAAAAAAAAAAAAAAAAAAAAAAGGAAGTAGTATGATAATAGTTATGTTCACATCAATACCAGGTAACACGCTATACAGAGGAAGTCAGAAGACCCCCAAAATCACAAATTTCCATGATCCTCAATATTTTTTGCCTCTTTGCTCTTAACTTCTTTATGTTATCAGTATTAAATTGTATCCTCTGTTTCACATTGATTCCTCATTCTACCGACGCACTGGAAGAAATCTCAAATGAGGGAAGCAAGATTTTACCTTGCAAAAACTGCATTCTGGTTCTCTCAGTATCATCTTCCTGCGAACTCTTTCTAATTTTAACTGCATTTTCAAATGTTTATTGGGAACAGGTGTAAAGTTTTTTTTTTAGTATACGATACCGTAAGTTAACCTTACAACATCTGTCACAGACTGGCTGTTTCCAATAAACTTGCAGATGCAAATATTTCTCTCTTCGATTTTACATTAACCATTGCAAATTATTTGTGCTGATGTGTTCCCTCTTACTGCCTCTCATAATTTACAGTCCATTTTACTGGCTCCATTTCTCCAGGAATTTTGTGTAGCTTTAGTAGATTTTCAACCCTTGCCTGTAATTCCCTAGAATGAGAATGTTTTTGAAACTTCTGTATTTTTGTAGCAACATTTTAGAAGAGCTTCAATTCACTGAAATGGACCCAGCACAGATGCAGGATCTGATCTCCCCGTCACAGCAATGTTGTGCCCAAGTGATCTGCCATACCAATGCAATGCCTCTTTGAAACAGCACAGATGCTAAATAAATCCAATGGCAATGCCACAAAATCACAACAGTCATACAGGAGAGTAGACATATATGACAAAATCTTAAGTGTAAACTCAAAGGAAAAACAAAATGTAACTGGCTGGCAGTGATTTCCAATGACTACGAGATTGTAGATAGCAGAAGAGAGCCCTGCAGTGTAAGGTACGCACCATGAATGCAGAGGAAATGAATAAAGATGACCCTATAAGGGTGACAATCATATTCAGTCTTAAAAGCTATTTAAGTCACATCCTACTTTGTTTGGAAATGCAGCCACAGTTATGTAAAGCAAGGCAGACTGAGCGTCAAGTCATGATTGCATAAACTTATTTACAATAGCATAAATAAAGGAAGCAGTGTTAAAAAAAACACTACAAAGCTGACTGATGTAAAGCAGTCTCTCCCTCACACAATTGCAGTCATTTCCCCACTGTGGCAATCAGTAAACTCAGAGGGGCAGATACATTTAGAAAAATTTCCTTGCCACCAAAGATAATGAATATGCAAACAAAGCTCAGACCTGCATTAGATCTGAGGAATGAGTTATGTTAATAAGAGACAGCTAATCAGGTCACAAGCATCTGAGTTAGCTTTTTCTGTGGATGCCGTTCAGATAAATCAACACAGGAAAAGAAGCAACAAGGTATGGCCTTCCAAGGAAATGCATTAATGGGCTTCAGAAGAGTCACAGTATTTCATACATAGTTGGAAGGACAGAAAGTACAAGGAAGGGGAACCTTGTTCCCGATATATGGAATATGGCGCAACTGAATGAATTCATACTTAACTCCTGTTTCGTGTTGAATTCTTGGAGAAGTGGAGACAAGGATAAACTCTAAAGCTGAAGGCTCGCTCAGTCCTTGCTTTGCCATCAATGCTATCAAATAAGGTCTATCTCTTACTGCCTCGAGGCTTTTATTATCACCTGGCCTACAAACATCAAATAAGCCTACTTACTAAGCTCACTTGCATGACACCACGTCAAAATTTCTTACACAGCTCTGGCCTATTATGTGGTCTATCGGTAAAACAGTTGAAGACCTGATTTACATTTTTCTCGACACCAGAAGAAACATTGGTACTATAAGATACTGTAGAGCAAACTCAAAACACATTTACATATCTATGAAACATTAGAAGAAATTTATGCAAGGCCATTATCYACACACTTTTCTTCTTCGTCCTTCCACTTTATGTTATGCAGCTTAATTCTACATCTTTTGTATACAATAAAAGCAGATGGCCATTTTACCGTCTGTATTTCAGAACAAAAATTTGCCTCTGGAAGGGCAAATCTTATACTGCTAAGTGACTGTAAATGCCTGAAACTACCTACACGTGTCACCAAAAACCAAATGATCTTCCACATTAGCTCCTGGTCAGGGCAGTGAGGACAACAGGCATTCAGGGCCTGCTGCATGGATGCAGCACGGAGCTCCAGGCAAGGAATACCTGATCCTTTGCTCTGCCAGCATTACCCGTCCTGGCGTTTCCCTCCAATGAGCACTGCAAGATTAATCGGCACGTACAATTCTCAGAAGACAAGAATTTTAATCTACTTGAATTCTGCATTGTTCTCTGCTGTGAAAAACTAACACACTGGGTTAAGAGCTGCTGGTCCCCACTCCTTGGTGACTGCTAAAAGCAAATCAGTATTGTGAACACTCTAGGAACATGCCTGTAAGATTAACAGATCTTAACTTGGCCAAATTGCAAAAGAAATTTTCAAAAGAAATTGTCAGGTTGCACGAGGGTTGCCAGTATACCTGAATAGGAAGTAGCAAAATTTAATAACATTTCTATACCAGCAGAAGCCTTTGTGTAGGTACCATTCAAGAAGAGAGGGGGACAAGAATGCTGATATTTTACCTGGCTTGCAGAACCAATATGTGTTTAACCAGCAAAGCATTCCAACAACGTATTCCCAAATAAGCTAGCTAGRCCAAAGGTAGGAATTTGCTAAAGAACGTAGGAAAACTGTATGATAAATCTCATAGAACTCTAGGTCCTTTGGAAACTCTCTTGAAATAAGCTTAAAGAATCAATGCAAGAAGGGCAACAATTCTCTGTGCTTCTGACCTTCTACCGTTGACTGTATGATATGCTTAAATGTTGAAGAGCCTTTTGCTTTAAAGATAGAGGATTTGTAAAATAYCTGACATGGAAAAATGTAAAATTATCAGCAGTGACTGATTCAAGTCCCAAGAACATTAGTCCAGCCTTTTAGCTGGTAGAGATATTAATCACAGGAAGGAAACCCTTGCCAGCATTGGAAGAAGGGGCGTCTCTATCAGGAAAAAGCRAAAAAACAATATCCTATTCTTTTCTCTTCCTCATTAAAATTAACATCTCCAGATAAATGGAAGTCTGATTCAGAAATCCTACAGGTTTTTTACAAATAAGCAACCGAGGAAGTGTGAAGAGTGATACAAAAATATCTCCTTTTCATCTTCCTAAGAATGGATAGAGTTCACAGCCGGACTCACTGCTTTGTGGCAGGACAGAGCACGCTGTATGTCAGAGCACCATAAATATTCATGGCCATTGCCCTCCACATGATTGCCAGTTACTGCACAAAATACTGGATCATATGGGAATTTAAGATCACTCTTATTTTCATCTGCTTTAAATTTTTTTTCTCTGAATTATTCTTTCACATTGAAGATCATATGTCATAGAGAGAATAACAGACAGCAGAATACTGAAGGAAAGGGGGGACAGACCTTAATGAGTGGTACCAGAACCAGACAATCCTCCAGATGATGTGAAGGAAGAATAAGTGAAAGAGGAAAGAAAATAGTTTTTCAATTATATTGGGCTAGCCTACTTGTAGTCTTCACTCTGACAAAATCATAAAAGATCAAAACTAACACACAACTTCCATCATCCAAGATGTCTTAATGTCTATCTAGATTTCAGAATGATGCCATTTTTATGAAAAAATTATTTCTAACAAGTCCCAAACACACTTCTTTACACTTCAAACAAGTACTAGCCTCTCCATTATTGCTTCTCTTGTGCCAGACTGATACCAGATGTGCCTTCCTCCCATACACCCCTCTTGAGAAGTCTTTGTGCAYGCAGAGCACAAGAAAATGATTTACTTCATATCTCCTTATTATCCTTGTTAAGCACCTGGTGAAATACTTATTTTATTTTCATTCCCAAAGCACTGTGGAATAGTTTAACATTTTCCCGTTATCATTCAACTAGCTACTTGGCCAGCACCTAAAAAACTGCATTTTTCACTCATGCATTGAGAGTAAGAGAGACTAGTCGGTCCTTAGCACCTTTTCCTTTTAAGACATACCAAAATGGTGAGGAATGAATTCAGCTAAATTGCTGAAATCCTTGCATTTCTGTGGATACTTGGCACGTGAGATTTGTTTGTAACAGGGACTTCGTAAAGGTTTAAATGATGTGGACTTTTGTGCACACACTCAACCATTAGCTAGACTCAAGTGTCCATGTCAGTGACAGGAAATTTTGTAGAGATTTTTTTTTTCCTGCCTGTGACTCACATCATCTACTACTATAAACCAGCTGATGAGGAYACTTGTAACTTACTCAAAACATGCTCAGATGCTACTGCAGTCCCTGCATTCCACGAAGGTCCTTACGTATGCTTACAAATATTGGTTGTGGTCATGCTTTCCTGGTGATCAGATACATGATGTGCTGCCATCATGACCATCCGATGAACCTTGTGTTCCACAATGTTCCACACTAACAGGCCTCTTAAGACTTCAACTTACGTTGAACAGTCTTTTGCTTGAAAATGTGGACGGATTTGATGGAAAATATAGAATGATCAGCATTGACTGATACTACTTTAAAGAATATTAGAGCACCTTCTGAGCTGGCAGAGATCCCAAGTTTAGGAACTGACAGATAAGGGCAGACTTGACTGCTGAAGCTGGGGACGGCAGAAGATGGGGCTGCTACTGCTAACTGTGCTTTTTGATCTTCAAGAAAGCACAAAACTTCATTTCTCAGTACTCTCTTCTCCAACAACTAATACACAATACWTGTATTAGCACATACTAACATACAGAGCACATCTAAACATATATTTATATGTTTGGCAAACAGCACAAATTCCACCTAGAAAACCACGTATCAGTGGAAAGTTAATATCCCCTGACTTATTCTAATGTCTTAAACTGAGGTGAGTTAATACACACAACAGYAAAACAGACACCTAAATTCCAAAGAAATAAATACCATGTCAGATTATAGCAAAAATTGTTTCTGATAAATGAAATATGTAAGATCAGAGACCATAATTTGTCACTATTCTAATATACACGTCCTGAAATCTATTAGCTTGAAAGACATCTGTGACCAGTGTTCTTTCGAGAGACAGAGATAGATAGGAATTGACTTTGCAGCCGAGCTGCCCATATGGCAAGAAAGAGATCTGAGATATTTTCCTAGTATTTCCACAGATTTCTCTTTCCAGATTTCATTTTCAAGAACTCCACCAGCTGAGCTTTCTGTACCTCATTTTCTCATTTGTTCTTCTACCAAATAAGTGCCTATTAGGCATTTCCTAAGACCAGGAAAAGGGAAAAAAAATCATAGATTGCAGCAGCTTTCAACCAAGACCTGACCAATGTATGTAATACGTTTTTTACAGYTTAAGATACTTCAGAAACTCCATCTTTTCTACAGCAGATGATAAGCGTCAACTCAAGAATCAGCAAATTATAGCACCTTCATTTTATCACAGACTTATAATGCATTAAGGTAATTCTATACACACTATGGGCTTATGTCACCTGTTGGCATGACCCACTACACGAGTTCACCGTTTCTTTAGTTCTAAATATAAACCACACACCAAGTCCCTTATGTAATCTTAAAAGTTATGTTCCACGCCCAGGCTAAACTAACCTACCACGAATGACCCAGAACTCCTTCAACTCCATCAGGGACAGCAGGCACGAGAAAGGATGCAATGTCCTCAGTGCTGTGGGAAAACAGTATACTTTGGGCTGACAGGCTCATTTATTTTGAACTTCCTGGAAAAACGAATCTGTTCCAATTTATAAGTAGTAAGGGCACCTCTAAGAGCTTGTATTTACAAACTGGAGCACACAAAATGCAGTGAAATACGTGGGCTATGTAACGACACAAAAACACAAATATTTACCATTTACTTCAAATTACAACCCAGATGTTTACAAGAAAAGACTGATAGGGAAGTCAAATATGACCATCTAAAAAGATCTTACTTTCAAGGCTTTGTTTTTCCCCCAATTCTTTCAAAACTTCTTTGCAGTCTCTAGTAAAGGCAATTTTTCTTAATATTATCTGAAATAAACTTATAGTTGAGGTAGTTAAAAACAGAAAGAGCCATTAAAGATGGAAAGAATTAAGCCAAACACAAAACGCAGAGTCACGCACATTGTCCTTGGGGCGTTTCAACATTCACATGAGTTGCACCTCAAGTGTAGATGCCTGTTGGTAGAACACTGGAATGGAATTCACAAGGCTTCAGTTTTACAACCTGTTTTCCCACTGACCTATAAGCAATAAATACCATTTAAAGTTTTGTGCATCCTACTACAGTTAAGCCAATTATCAATATTGTCGTCTCCTAAGAACACCAAGCACTGCTGCTTTTAAAGGTAATGAGAACAGTGAAGGAGCAACCCAGTGATAGCCTGGAGCTTCCCAAGATGGCCACTATCCAACACACGTATCTATACTTGTTAAATGACACTGGTGTCATACAGGTTTTTAGGACAGCTACATGATATAGGAATGCGCAAGRATCAAGCAACCCCCAGAAACAGTAATAATCTGTTTATGTTGCACAGTATTTTTAGTCTACACCATGGGTTGCAGAACATGATTTCTGGACTAGCTAAGAGAACTTTTAGGACATGGTATGCAAACTTTTCTCCCATTTCTCAGCAAGGTCAGCATGGGCATAGGCAAAGCCTAGACCCTGACCTAGGGCAGTTGCCTGGCAGGGCACGGCTGGAAGGAGCCGCCAGGAGCAGAGCCCCGGGCAGCCGCGGGGTCCTGGGCAGGCSCTGGCAGCGAGGCCACCACAGCCCCTTGGGGACACCGACCTCTGCCATCCTCTTTCCTTCCCTAAACACCTGCGAGTACCAAATCAGCAAGCTGGCTTCTCCTCAGCCTGTAATATGTATACCAGTTTTGTGGACTTTTACAGATTTTGTTTTGTGTCATGTTCTTAAAAAGATCAAAACAACAGTTGACCTGCTTGCTACCAATGCTGGGCAATTTTAAAATACTTTACTTTTTGTTTAATGAGAAAGGCAAATGAATAAGACTGTGTGACGGTTCCAAACTGTGACATCAGAGGGCTTGTAAGGGTGTAGCTAAGGACAAGTTTTGACTCACTAATTGTACGTGATCAGATCAAACGGAATGACCAGTCAGATATTGAGCTATTTGATAACAATTAAAAAGTTTACTGGTTTTATAGATTTTTAAAAATTATTTAAGGATTACTTGTACATTAATAACAAAATAAAAACCTGCTCTCTCCTAAAATGCACTGTTGTTTACTTTTAAAAGACAGTGGGACAAGCACAATATCTTTCACTGTCATCAGACAGCCCAAGGCCATGTCTTTCATCCGCTAGAAAAAGACAAAACAGTTACTTATTACTGTAATTGATGGGTCATTTTTTGAAAATAAAGAGCTTATCTGTTTATATAATTTTAACCACAAATTTTAGCTACGGCTGAGGACAATTAAATGAAGGACAAAGACAACAATTTCTTCAGGCTTTTTTTTTTTTTTTTCTTTTTTTAAACTATGATTAGTCTATAACATGATAGAGGAGAATTACTTGACCTTGCAAAGACAGGCTGAAAGATACCTGCTAGACCTGCAAGCTGTGTTCCTCTCACTCCTATAGTCAACCTGTATAATGAAGAAACTAGTGGCTTATGCACTCCAATCAGTAGCACTYAGCATATGTTAACTGATAAACTAGAAAAACGTAAAGGACACCCTTCCTCTTTTCCCCCATTCTTGTGGGGTCACACAATGTGACTTCTGCAGCTGCACAAAGCACTCTGACCAGAGAAAAAGTCTATAAAAACAACTACAAAATTGCCCGATAGCCTGGGGAGAGAATGGAAGCAGGCAAGGAACAGCTACGAGATGGAAAAGGGCACGAGAGGGGAGTTAGGGGAACTGCCTTTGCTCTCTTTGGGGGAGAGGGTTCTGGGGTGTTCAGGAAGATGGTCCACAACGGGATAGCTGAGGAAAACAGACAACTGCRTTAGGACAACTGTCCATAGAAGAGCAGGTAGGAGGAAACAAACAAGTTGTTTGCTGTTTTCATGTAAAGATCACAGAGAGCAGCACCCACGGACAGTATCTTAGGACCACATCCTATAGTAAATATGAGTAATTCACAGTTCTCCACAACCCCACGTTGCAGCCATCAGTCAGTTCCTTTGCTCATACCCTGCTTGCCACTCTAGGTAGCTGATTCAGTGGACAGCTTCCTGCAGCACAGGGTCACCACACGTGGTAGGACTTCCCTCCCCAAGACAGTATCTTATACTGTCATATATGGCTGTTGTACCTCAGCAAACTGAACAGCAGAAGCAGGTACAGCTTGATTCATTGCACTACTGCGATACATGAACTGTTTAAGACAAGGCAACAGCATTCAACATCTGTGCTGTAGGTGTGAACGCACCTCACCGTACCTCCTTTAAGCCTGAAGTTGGATTTCTCCATCCCTGCATGGGAAGCCTGGCCCAGGACAAGCACACGCCAGGACTCCTGGTGGCTCTCGGCTGCAGGATACAGCAGCAGTGCAGGGCACGGGCAGCGCGTTCCAGCTCCCTGCAGGGTTCCCAGCACGTCTCCAAAATCTCCCAAAAMTAAACAAAGCGAAACAATCCCCCTTGTTTACAGAGTGGGTTCAAGGGTGATCTGACCAAATGCCTGTGAAATGTGAGGCAGCTGGACGCGTTGGTCAGTTCCGAGACGTTACAGACTAACGGGGAGAACACGCAGGGTATTTTATTGAGTGGTTCGTCCTGCCACCATTCCCCAAAATGAATCCCCTCACAAGCCATGGTTCATATGGCAAGATTAAGCATGATTCCCATAATAGGACATAAACTCTCTCTAATATCTTTRCATTCTCAACCTTGCTTCTTCATGGAAATCCAGCTATTTAAGTCTCTTGCTTTACAGTTTGAAAAAAAAATCCTTTTACCACAGACTACTTTCAAAGAAATCCCAGGAACCCCTCTCTCTGCACGTCTCTGAAGTAGGCCTCATATTCCTTCCCTGTCATGACTTGATGGCTTTCARACCACAACCCTTGCAGGTCAGATATCTTACAGAACCAATATGGGAAATATAAACTTCTTTGTTCACTTTTTTGCATTTCATTCTTTGCTTGCATGGCAACATCTAGCCACATCTTACTTTAATGTGACAGCTGTTTTACTGAATTCTCTGAACCTCTAAAAAAAGCCACTTCCTTCCTAAAAGCAGCCCCTAACATCAGGTTCAGTTCCCATCGTACCAGTCAAATCCTRGGCAGAGAGGAGTCCTTGTCTCCCTTCACTGTTTCTGATAATGTAAACTTTCCTTAGCTGTGGCTCAAACCTTGCAGAATAGTATTTTGGGGAATATTCTGCTACTTGAGACAAGTAACCACAAATAAGTTATTATTTTTCTTAGAAGACCTTGCTGAAATTATTTACTTGAAATTGTTCTCTTTTCTTGAAAACCATCCCACATATTGACCTGGCCTGGAAGCCAGATCAGTCCTTCGTGGGGTCGGGAGGACCAAGCCTGCACGGGCGCTCCCATAGAGGCTCCTGCAGCTCTGCGCAGGGGATCTGCTCACAGGCCTYGCCATAAGGAGCCAGGGCAGAAGCTTTGCCTGGAGAACCAACAAGAAACATCCCACAGATTTGAGCCCATGGTGCAGCTTGCAGAAAAGCAGGGAAATGGTGGCAACTTGGATGACTGTGAAGTCGAGATCTAGGAGGGTTTCTTAATAGAAAGAATGGCAGCAGGCTGCAATTTCAGAATGTGAAACTCATTCCTGCCTCCCCTCTTCCAAATATGAACAGRTTATAGGAATTCTGGTACTTTCTAGCTCCTGTAAGGTCATGAACAACTGTTTGTTTTCATGTTTTGAATTTGAATATTCAGAATCACATAAAAACGGGAACTGATGGACAGAAACAAAGTTCAAGTCTGCCAAGCTGCAGAAAAAGTTAAAATTGTATTTTTATTTCTAACAACTTATTGTGAAACAAGGACAATGAAAAGGAAATAAATATATATGCAATTTCCACTGGAGACAGTGAAGTTAACTTYTAATATCATCTGTTCCAAATTACTTGAGCTTTTATTCATGAATGACAGACAAAGGACCATGAACTCTCCTGAACATCCTGACAGAGTGAATCACGCCTCAGCAGCAAGCCTGTCCTCTGCTACCTTCCTGCATAGCTGATATCACTGATCTTCCTCTCAGTGATGTTTGTGACCCCCCTAACAACCTCCAGCAGCTTGAAAAAGCAGTAGGAAAGTGCAGTTTGTGGAAAGAATAAATATCTGCAATGCTACAGATCTGGCTGCTTCCAGAGGCTCCAAGGAAATTAGTATTCCTTCTCTTTGCTATCTGTGGCTCTCCTGTTGATTAAATACTGACAGGAATATACAGTCAGTAAGAGTGGKTTTTTTCCTTCTTTATGTTCTGTATCATATTTAGGTGTTGAAAGTTTTCATTTGGGAATAGGAAGTAACATAAGGAGGACTTGCACTAAGTAATAAACCAGCCCTCTTTGGACCTCAGTTTGGGAAGCCTCTGGCTTAAACCTCAAGCAGTGAAATAAGAGGCAGGTCCGTTCTGCTCTCCATTCTGACTGCTTTGCGGCTTTGCAAAATGTCCTTCTGCCATACATTTACAGACAGAAAGTTAATGTAAGTAGAGGGGTCAGGTAGAGCTAAGTAAGGCACTCCCTATATGAGCATCTCTCAATAGATGACTACTCTTAAGGTTGGTAGAGGTCTACGTCTGATGGTTACCCCTACTGCCATGTGTGTCAGAAAGAAATCTCATAGCTACAAAGGAAGCAGAAAGGCTATAATGATAGTTTGCACTTCTAAAGCACCTCAGTTAGCTGCTTGTGGAGAAATTGCTCCACAAAAGATCATTTCTCACCAGGACATACCAATGGGCAGCAATCTGCTAGCAGAGCTCGGTTTGCTGCAAGGAAGAAAGAATGAAAAAAAATACTTCCCCAGAAGAAACACAACCTTCYGCTGCCACTAAATGTGATGCTCTCATTTAGGTATCTGAAGGAAAAGCAGAAGTGAACCCAGAATGTCTAAAACTACTTTTCRTAAAGGCTGCTCCTCAGTATTTGACCTTCAGTTTCTTGTAATGSTCATTCCAGGGCAGCTCAAAGTCCTACAAGCCATGTGAGACAGCATCTCTTTTTTTCCCCAAATAAAGCAAAAAGGTTAATTGCAAGCAAATTAGCRGGATAAAAGCAGCACAATCAAGTGATCCCTGCTTGTCTTCTGCTTGCAAAACTCAGTGAATAATCACAAGCTGTAAACACTACCCTATGCTTGAATTCCCGAACAGTGAAAAAAAATGTAGCATATTGCCTGTCTGAATTCAACCCCAAGATCCAAGGAAAGAATGAAAAAACCTTTGAACTCTTATTGAGAAATACGTATCGGTTTTGCTCGTTCGTGATCTCATGAAGCTCAGAAATGGCCGAGGGGAGGAAGTGGCATCAAGCCTTATTCATGGGCCGGGTTTGGGGCAGGAATGGACAATGCCTTTTGTTTGCTCAGTGATTTTGCACTGACGCTCTGCAAAGAATCCTTCTGAGCCTAAAGATAGAAGGGACTGGAGCTGCCTAGTCATTTGACAGTGCAAGAGCTTTCCACGAAGCCTTCAATTACTAACCTTTCCCCACGACTCAAAATGAGTAACTGCTTCACCATGCTATCTGCCCCTCAGTTCTCCAAATGCTAGGAAAGTTATAGTCAGGTCATAAAATCTCAGAGTAATAATGTTACTATTTTTTTCAGTTCTCTTTTTCTCCAAGAAAAGGATTTGTCGGGAAGGCAGAGTGCTCACTGAGGGCATCCACTGCCTGTGCCCCAGCTAGCAGCGGGCAGCCCGGCACCTGCCCTGCACTCTCTGCCACCTCCCACATCTCTGCAACGTGGGTATAAAACACCTGCCTTTCTGACTGAARACCTTCTTAAAGTTTCAGATTTTCTGAACTGTGTAACTCTTTCCAGCCATACAGAGGGAGAACAATGTGCCAAGGTAATCCCGAAATCCTCTCTGGTGAGTGGCTTGGCTTCTACAGTTATTCCTGTATGAAGATAACATGAGGTAAATACCCTAAAAACAATATACATAACAAGACAATATTGAAAAAATGAATGAAAAACTGACTAGCCTACAATAAGTTAACGTGTTTTCTGCACAAATAATTGCTTTTTTAATAAAACAAATAATACACATGCAACTTATGGCAAAAGTAATAGGATATTACTCAATGCATTTGTTTCATTATGTAGTTTTACTGATAACAGAATATAAACAGCATAAATCATCATATCTGAGCAAGAGGGAAGCTATAAAACAGTTGGGATATGACAGAAGAAGGCATCCATAAAGATGTGGATCGAAAGGGAATTAAGATCAAGTGGGAGGCTCCAGGAGAGACAGCCTGTGCAGTGCACAGAGGCACAAGGACTTGCACAGTGGATGGCACTGCTGGTTCAGCACACAGAGATAACTGACACCCAATAGCCCATTGCTGTAACATTTCACACAGGGCCACCAGCTGAAGCTCCTACTAGAAACTGCCTCTGATTAAATAGCTGTCTAGATTCTCACCTTTCCTCATTTATTTACAAGACCTTGAAAAGATTTCTAGTCTAAAGCTATGTATTAAAAACTTTAATTTTCACCAGCCATTTCCTTCTCCTCCCTCCTGCTCAGCTAAGTGACCCAGCCCTTCCTCTAGCTTTCTCTCCTGGGGTAACATCCAGGCTCCCTCACTTCCTCTGTGATCAAGTGGAATTCTTCTACCAGAGGGTGGAGGTGAGATAAAGGAAAAGGAAGAGGAGAGTCCAGGAATCACCCATGTGCTGCGCATAACCCGCTCCCCCTGTATACAGCACCAGGAGAACTTTTTGATCACAAGGATCACATTTCAGGGCGAAACGTTACCATTGTTCCTCATATTGAGTAACATCCTATTCCTCACTCTGATGGAATTATTTACAGCTCTCGGAACACAGGACCTGTGAGCCAGGTTCCAGCAGCTTTCCGTAGCCACTGCTGTTGTGCCTCGGGGAACCGCACTTGGCCACCTTATGTCCTTGYCCCTATTATAGAAGGTGCAATATTTCCCTTGATGGACTGCATTTTTTTGCTATGATAACACATCTTATCCTTAAATGTATTCTTAAAACTAATAGCAGCACTCACAAGTTCACAAACAGCACCTACATCCACCTGCTAAATGAGGTACCTAAGGTTTAATATGTTCCGTAACTCCGGGCACTAGGTAAGCATTATATACAGACTGCAGTGGTTAACTAAATGGTCTAAAACGACATTTTTCTGATGCAAAATTCAAGCCATTTTTATGTAGCCAATCATCTTTTTAATGATAACAGGCACAAAACAAGTGTTTACCAAGAATCCTATAAAAACTCTGTATCAAGCTATGTGAAATACAGTGACAATATTTCTTAATTATAAAAAAAACCAAAAATCTGGAAAATACCACAAATATTTCTATGAAAACTTAAACAAGAAAAGATTCACAATTCTAATCTCTATGTCTTGACTACACGCAGTATCACAGCACCCTCACTGCCTGTTGGACCATTTTGGATTTGAAGCTGGGATCTTTCACAGTAGCTTCTGGTACCGCCTGGTAAACCTGGGCATSAAAATTTGCTGCCACAGATATTCACACACTTGTATAACTTGGCATTTGAATGAAAGATATCAGATCATGAGTCCTGTGGGGAAACCTGCTGCAAAGGCCCTAGTGCGCCCTTCCAAACGCAAAGTTGAACGAGCTGGAAAAGCTCAGACAAGTGGCAGTGACGGTGCTCTCTGGAAAAGAGTCTTCCAGCAGGATAAAGGAGRGGATGATAGGAACTGTGGACACAGACTGGCACTTGCAGCAGCGCTCACAGAATAGCRGGCTGCGGGGCTGAGTTGCAGCACTCGCCCTTCCAATATGACCAAAGGATGGTGACCAACTAAGTGCAGGAAAATGGTACCAGCTTGGAAGGAAAGGAGAGGAATAATTATCCCAATGAGGAAATTGGGGGGAAGTTGCAATTATCCCTGTCTGGAATCTRGGACGTGGTGGTTAATAACCCTGTTCTCGTCAATAGTTCAGTGAATTTCCCAATTGCCACGAGTGGCCAGGACTTCAGTTTTATCCTCCTCACTCCAGAAGCCCGCGGGGACYCCGGGCCAGCGGTGACTCAGTGGGCAAGGTGCCGTTCCCTGAATCAGCGCTCCCACTTCCTGCGGGCCGCGCGCTCGCTGCCCGCCGCCTCCCGCAGCGGCGCTTGGGTGCTTGGCTGAGMGCTAACCTCGCCACCAGGGACAAGGAACAGCAGGAGACACCGAGTTTGCATAGAAAAATCTTCAAGTGTATTGTCACACAGGCTTCGAATGAGGTTATTCAAATAGTAGTAGTGTTTTGTATGTCTTCAGTCATGTAAAACTTGTTTTTCTCAGAAAGACAAACTAAGCTTTTTCAAATGGCACCCAGGTAGCATGCCCATCTCGACGCTTCCTTCCATTGCAAAGCACCCCTTGATCCATTTGCTGACAATCTACTGGATAGGATGATTAATCCACGTTAGAAAATAAAGAYAGCTAAGAGGATTTGAAAAGACTGAATTTCTTTCTACACTTTGGGCTGTACAACACCGAGAAGCAGAAATAAAAACAAAACTCTTAGATCACTGTAATACTACACATTTTTACAGGTGAAGTACTAACGGGGCATTTTACCTGCTACCATACTCAGATATTATCCACGTAACTCCATGTGCTCATGTGCATGTGGCAGTCCCAGCTCATAAATTTATCACTAAGTCTCTGGACAATAATGTGAGCAAACATACCTGTCTCTTGACACGCAAGAGAGAGACTGCAATCTCTTTCCCTCTGCATGACAGACTGCTGGTTGCAAGCAGTTAAACAGTTAATTTCTCGGGAGGACCACAGATTACCACGAGGCCATGCTAGCATGCCAGCACTAACTTTTCCAGCTGCACATTGGCCATCAGAGCTGCTTCTGCAACCCCGCCAAGCCAATGCACTCTCCCAAAGCTTCCTGACTCTYCTGCTATGGTTTCCATTAGCACAGTTTTGGCAAGCTGCGCTTATAAAATGTTTGTCAAGAACTGGGAATACGCATGAAAAAAACTGCAAACAGAAGCTGCAACTATTCTCATTTGAGATCTTATTTAAAATACATTTATCAACTTGCAGACCTGCTAAAGAAACCAGTATTTCACTGGAAGGAAATAGCTTTAACTGGTACTAGTAAACTACTCGTCATTCTGAGAGAGACAAGAAACTTAATTAGCCTGGAGACCCACATAACAAGGTTTCTGAAGATTGTCCAAAAGGGCGTAACAGTTCAAAACTGTCCTCACATTTTTTTGAAGTCACTTGTGGACCAGTTTTCCTGCAGATATAATTTGAATTACTAAACAAACTGCTCCAAGTTTTCCAACTGTTCCAAAAATACTTCAGCACTCTCACAGAACTGAATATCACATGTCCAAACTAGGGCTTCCTTGAATTTCACAGGATGATTTGTCTTTCTTCCTTTCCTATATTTTCTCACTCTTTTTCTTGAGGAATCACTTTCCTCAGAAYTTAGCACACATAGAAGAAAAAGTCAAACTTGTCTGCAGAAGACAGTATAGAAAAACATGGAGATCCAAGTGTAGCAAATGTTTTTGCACCAAAACTGGTAGCTGGATATGTTGCATGGTGCCAGTTTAATGAATCTCACTTTCAGGAATGACCTCATATTAATGCAGAGACATGCTTTTATGATCAGAGCAAATACCTCTTTGGCACTGAACAGCACTGTGTAATCACCTACTGTATGTTACCAGACCATTTACAAAAAGATAAGAATCTTGTCTTTCAATCTAAATTTTAATATGAAATATTTTTAATATGAATCTCACCATGGGAGGATGAAAAGGAAAAGAAATACCATCACCTGAAGATATCTGAAACAAGCCAATGACCTAGTAGCCTACATTCTATTTATTGGAATTTATCTCAGAAATTGTCATTTTTGATGATTTTCCCCATGTATCAAATTTAATCATGGAAATCTCAAAAGTGCTCAGAAATCTCAAAAAATAAGTGCTTGGCCCAGTTCAAAATGCCCATGTAGGTATTAAAACTGTTCATATGCCACAGGAGCAGCTCAAACACATGTGAAAAGGCCTGTGCAATACAAAGTCATGCTTTTGCAGAGCAGCTGCACAACTGTAAATCCCTTTTCCCCTTTGAGATTCATGACACCTAGTTCTRCTCTCCGAGCAGGAGGTAGATGTCAATAAGCAACAGTGCCACCTTTTTGCAGTTAACCTGAAAGGAAAAAAATAGGGTTTCTAGGCTCTTTTCAGCCTGAGGAAACATGGATTTTAACTTTTACTRACAGGTGGGTCGCCCTAAGCCGGAGCCTTTCCTGATAAAAATGAGCCCTACAGAGACAGAAATGAAAGATACACATAGGAGTCCCAAGAGACAATGAGTAACTAGGTAACTTTCCAGGAAAAGTCATTCCACAAAAACAGATGTTCTACAGTAGCCCTTTCGATACTTTTCTGGATACAGGAAAGCAAGAGCTCTAAGCGAGCAGTAATTCTGGGCTGGATGCTGGTCCCCGTCACACCAGTACGAGCACACTGTGGGGTAACTGAGCAGAAGGGGTTGGTCTCGGGCTTAGCTGGTATTTTGGTACGCAGGCATATTCCATTGAAATGGAGACATGGATCTTCCTAACCTACCTTTCTGATAAATAAGATGCAGTGCATTTTAGAAAGCATAATACAGTAACTTATGATTTGTGTTGCTGACCCTTCCTGCGRCTGAGTAATGCTTATTCATGCAAGCAGTTCCACTTAATGAACTATGTTACACGAACTACATTAGAAATTTCCATTTATCTCGGGGGAATTCACACAGGCTGGCACAGGTTTTCCTAAAGGACAACAGGAATGCTCACCACCAGGTGTGGAGAGGTAAGTTATGATTCTTTCCTGTAGTCTGCTCTGAGCAATATCCCACACTCTATGCTGCTTCACAGATTGCTGACCTCTGAGCTCACCATACACAAAGTTAACMGTGGAGTTTTCACTCTCATGCCAGTTTAGGCTTTCTCCAATCTGCCTCTGCCCTTGGCATGCAGCGGAARTTACCCTCGTCAGAACAGAACACAATCAGAGCTTTGTCCTCATTCTCCACACAGCACTGACCATACTCGACAGCTGTCTCCTTCAGCRCTTCTCCTGCAACATACCGTCTTGCCTTGACACAACTCATTTCTTGGTTTTATATTTTTTCCGTCGTTTTATCTTTCTCTTGGATACCTCACAAACTGAATTGCCATCTCCATATGGATGATCAGAGGACCTCTTCCAAAAAGGCCCTCTGCTTTGTCACAGACTATCCTTGCAGGCGTCTCCGATACCACCTGCTGTAGGACTGTTCACAAGATCAAATCAATTCAGAACTGCATCTTTCCTGACTCTTTTGGGTCCCACAGTGCTGCCCTTTGCCTTCATTCTCTATCACTAAAAGCAATGCTATTTTCTTGGCTGTCACGGAAGCCTGGCAGTAACCTTGACCAACAATTCTGTCGTTTCCACCTCTACCTAGAAAAGCTTCTGCAAAGGCATTTTCTAGAGAATTCTCTTTGATCAACTCATCCTCTTCTTTATCATCCTCCTGCTCTTCTCGAGTCAACCACGTACATGCCTCCTTCCCGCCCCAACTCTGCCTTTGCCACCACRACAGCACCGGTGCATGGGCCAGTTACCAGCACGGACTCTGTTCTACACCTTGTCCTGCCCCACTCCCCTGTAAACGTCTGTCCCGTTGCTGCTCGGGCTGCAACACTGAGGGAGCAACAACCTCTCAATGAATGAAGGAAAGACCCACTCCAGAGCTGCTTCAGAAACTCCCAGTGCGGGGCCTTCTGCTTTAAGGCAATTTGAGACATTCTGCTCAAAAATAAACCCACCACATACATTTCAGAATAAATTAAATACTGTCATCTTTAACCCATCTAACCAAAATCGCAGACTGGCATGAGCAGTCAGCCTGGCCAAGAAAAAGCCAGGGCAAAGCAGGGAGGTGGAAGGCGAGCATTTCTGCCTTCTGGTAGGAAAGCCCCTGACAGTACCAAGCACAGCACTCTGCATATCAGATTCCCTCTGCACACTTTTGCACAAACAAAAGAAAGTCCTACTTTTGCAAACCAGGTGTAGCTTTGAAAGGACTTTTCTGTAGGGTCCGTGACATACAGGCAGGCTCTATAATGCCCTCCCCTCTGCTGCCAGGGGCTGTGCCCTGCTGCTGCACAGCTCGGGTTTCTTGCGAAGTTTCCCTACCTCTCTCTCCAACRCTAATGCTGTGACTGCCATAGGGARGGTAGGTGTTAAAGGTCCTGAAGGAGGACGAGGATAACATTCTGTAGAGATTTATTTACTTAAATTCTATGAGCTTTAAATAACAATCAACAGCAAACAGATTACAGCAAACAGATTACAGCAAAACAGTACCTATATTAGAAATACATTACAGGAAGTTTACTACAAAAAATGAAGGACTGAAGTCAAAACATCCGAAGGAGTGGGAGGAGAAGAGATAGGCACTATTATTAGAGTACCCAAGATATACACTGTTTTTAGACGACTCAAGTTAATTTTGCTTCTCTTTTTTCCTGACTCCAGTTTCTTTATGAGCTTATAGAGGAAGCATGATCTTGGTCAGGAGAACGCAGACATCTGCAGTTTTTGCCTAAAACTCTTTTTCCTCCGACTCACACAAGGGCAGTTTACTTGCAAGTGTGGTGCACTTCTGCCTGCCCACTGGGCAGTATTGCCCCAGGGGCTCCCTGCATTCCCATCTTTCTCCATTTGCTGCTAGCTTTTAGCTTCAATTATAAACTCCTAGGACCGTCTCTTCTCTTCAGAGCTTTTTTAGTATTTCATAGAACAGCCTATGACTAATGCTCATCAGTGTTATGATTACAGAGCTACTTTTCTTTAACTTGTGGTCATTTAGATGTAGAAAGCTTTAGAAGTTTATACTGCTGCCCATCATTATGGGACCTGGGTATTTACAGTCAAAACAATCCCCGTCCATTTCGGGGTTGAGGTCCAGTTCTCCCCCAGGGCTGCAAGGATCCGAGCTCATGCTCAAGTAAGCAGCAACACAAAAACCCAGCACAGACAGACAGGGCTCTCTCTCCACTGCACCTGGGTTCCACCTGGGAGGTGTGAGACCTAAACTAAATGTTTTTAGTCCCTGCGGGCCAAAATGGGTAAGACTGGCAGTGTGACACCCTAGCAAGAGCTGGAAAAAGGAACAGTCCCTCCACTACAGTGGCTGTTACAGTGTCCCTCGACAAGGACACCTCTGAAATCCCAGCTTCTTCCCTCCAGATGGGGGCCGTCTATTTTCATCTCAGCACTTGCCTTCCTTTGCTGCTAGGAATATCAGAGGTGGAAGGAGGAGAATCCTTCTTGGACTCTCCCTGTCAGGGACACCGTCAGTTTTCTCACCTGGGCTTTCCTGTGGGCAGGAGTACTGGGTCGGCTGCTATTCTGAATATGCCATCCCTTGGGATGCAGGTCACCTCACCCCTCAACATTCACTTTCCCCCCCCCAGTTCTTAACAATTTTTTCTTTTCCTTAAGTGTGCCAGCTGTCTCACACTCATTTTGTGGGTTTTCCTGTGGGATGTAGTCCCAAACAGCCGTTCCTGCCCCCTTCCAGCAGTGAATTTCCATGTATTATTTCAGATGAGCACATAGCAGGCTAATGGACCATTCCCTGGAAATATATTCCACTTCAGAGCTTAAAATCACCGCCAGGAGCACAGCTTCAACATTAAGACACCCTGCATTTGCTTTCTGCCTTCTAGCTTCACACTCAGGAGGTATTTCTTCTTCCTCCAGGGCTATCCAGATAGTTGAAGACTAAAAGACAGGACTGGACTTAAACACAAACACAATCTGGAGTCAACATCTGCAGCTCGGACTAATCTTCCCTTTAGACATTAGCTATCTCCACTCTGCACAACTTCAAACCTCAAAGAAATTAATSATTTTCATAATCTATGGACTTTCACAAATTGCTAACTGAATGCGGTTCAAAAACAAGTTTAAAAGCAAGCCCACTTAACCTGAGAGAGACATGCTCAGATATTAGCAGCCAGTATCTCAGATCCCTGAAGCAGTACCTGGTGCACAACAAAAAGCTATTCATCAAGTAGCTGCTTTCTATTTTCTGCATGAATAAAATACATGTAATGACAGGGGATTTCACAGGTGCCCTGTGTGCGCTGCTTGTATTAGAAGTCAACTTCTAACACATTCAGTCCCTTTGAAAAGCTTGGTTGGAGTGTCTAACAAAATTGTACTTGTGAGTGATTATATTTTTGAATGCTTTAACCACATTATCTTTTAGTGCAGTGAAATTGCTGAGCAAACAGCAGTTGGTTTCTTGTTGTGACTGAAGCAATTTAAGTTTTTGATTGCGCTGGCTTAGTTCAAAGATAAAAGGCCAGCGGATCTTCCACTCGCACAGCAACAAGCAGCTTCAACAAGCATCCCCAGAGGGTTCAGTGACCCACAACTGATACACTCTGCTACTTCCAGCCTCAGAGATAATAAAGAAAAACTGTGGGCACCAAGGAAAAAAAAAACAGGAACAAAATCTTAAAATAAACAAAGAAACCTGAGTAGCTGAATTATACCTAAAGGAAATGAGCTCACCATACGCTTCAGATTTCAACCACAAACAACTGACAAGTAATCAAGAGTCATTAAAGTGCAAGAATTTTTATGAATCACATTCAATTTAAAATCAGCTACTTTGGAAATTCCAGGGACTCATGAAAGCTGTAGTTTGAGAGTGTAAGATTGGGGCAAATTGCATATTTTTTAACATTTTGAGTGGTGATACATAAACATTTAATGTCTACTGTTCTTCCATGAAACTTGTCATTATCTCAAGAATTAGATGTAAACTGATTTAAAAAATTAACTTGGCTAATAACAAAGACGGAACAGAAAAAGTTGCACTGCAATAGTTCCTGAGCTTATGAAGTTGGAGCCAGAGTACTATACAACAACATTATACTGGAACGATTCCTTTRAACTTGTCTCACTTTTTATGACTGCCTTGAAATCCTTTCTGCCGTAATTGCAAATTTATTGTGCTTGATTTTGAATCATTATTCCAATATGCAAAGCAGTTGCATAAAGCAATAAAAATAGCTAGTTGACTTTTTTTATGTATATTCCCATACTCATAGTTGSACCTACGTAACTCAATGACAAGCTATTTTCTTTTCAAAAAGCAAACAAAAAAGCAAAAACTGTTAGTATTACAGAGGTGACAAATGATGTCAAGACAATCTAGGTACTTTCTTGGCTTTCATATCCTTAATGACTAAGTAAATATTGGATGTGAGGCTTAAGCTGGTTATTTCATATGAGATGACTGAGGTTCWGGCAAACATTTCTGTTCAAGTGCAGATTTAGACCTCTCTGCTCCTGATGCACCATGAACCGAGGGGATCCCTGCAGGATTCTTCTATTTTGGGACAAACTATGTGGACAAACGCATTCTACTAGAAACAGAACTAGCTCTGAAATTAGTTCCACATAACACGAAGAGGAAGGTGCCCCACGTAACCACCTGATACAAAGCTTGAGCTGACACAAAGCTTGAGGTTTATCTGAGCCTGAAGCTGCCTTGGAAGGACGGGACAGCTGCTCCTGCACCAAGCCCCATCTCCGGSAGCGCAGTCTTGCCAAAGTGTCTGCTCACAGAGTTGAGATTTCAGAATTAGAGCAGATATCTAAGCACAATTACAATTTTAAGTGTGTGGGGATTCCYATTAAGTTGGTGAGTGTCCCTGATGGAGAAAATCAGTGTAGAAAATCAGGGTACCACAACGAGGGAAATTTTTCAGGATAGAACTGCACTTCGGTGGCAGTTGCTTTCACTAATATCTAGAGAATTATTTTAACTTGCTATGAATTCTGTACTTTCAGGCTTTACTGATGAACAAGATGGACCAATGTTTGATGTACTTCTGCCTAGTCTTCATAGTTTATTATTGGCCATGAAAAGCARGACTAGAACTAATAACACTTCCTGTGCTGCGGTCCCCCTGACAAAATGTGAGCCTCACAATGTCTTTCAGCCCACCACCAAGAGATAAAACGCCTGTATTCCTTTAAAAGGGTCAGTGTCCTCATCCAGCTGGAATGTTATCTTTTGTAAATTTGCTAAGTCAGGCTGGCAGACCAGTTAGAAACATTCAAGTTATTTCAACTACAAATTAAAATGATCAGCAAGATTTTTATCAGCAACTGAAAACTAAACCACAATAACCTGAAAATTGCCTCCAGTGAGTCTGATCCTACCAGCTCTTTGCAGTCGGATCCATTGCAGCTGGCCTCTACTGAAAAGTTCAGTAAAGCACTACAGGAATGAAAGAGCTTCACAAGCCTGACCACGTGAGCAGCTCSTAACAGGCCTATGGATTCTCTTTACTCTGTGCTATAGTCCTAGCATAGACAAAAGAAACATGTGAAGTCCTGTTTTTAACAGCTCTGCCTACATGAACGAGAGAACAACTTCAAGTTTTATGAACTGCTTTTTCTTGTGTAGATGCTAGGCTTCTATYAAGATACCAAAGTGTCTTCTACAAGATCACCCATGCCACTTCCAGCAGCACCTATATTTTCTTAGGAAATAAGTTTCTTCCATCCTGACCACATCTCTTCCAAAATCAGATATGAAACTAAAGTGATGAAACCAAAACCTTGTATAATGAAAATGAACTAGACTGTGGAAAGCAGAATGCAGCCWCTTAAACATAAAAGGTGTTTGTGGGTCAGGAACCTAAATTACTATTTCTTAAGCCACAGCTTCCAATTAACCAGGTCCGGCTATGAGTTTTCTTGGAGGCCTGTTCAGAACTACCAGGCCGGAGGTTCTCCACTGCTCTGCCTTARGGCAGGGCACATAAGCAGCTCAGGGGTTTACTTCAGTGCACGCTCGCTCCAGATCTCACTGYGCCAGCCAGGCACTCGGTCGCTCACAGAACCCAGGTACAGGAATTCCTCTCACCCTGCTGCCTGGGCAGCCTCACTCGGTGCTGCCGCCGGGCACGCTGCCCTGCCGGCTCTGAGACTGCGTGCCAGCAAAGCCAGCTTCCCCACAGCTAAGCGGGGCTCCTCTCGGCTAACCTGCGGTTTCAGTTCAGTTAATCACCTCTCCAGGTGCAAGYGCTCAGCTGAGAGGAAGGAGATGGCACTGAAGTGGTGCTGTAAGCCTAGCAGGGCTGTGTCTGCRCAGAAACTGTTACCCGCCTGACTGAGACAGAGCAACCCCTCTGCCCAGACCACTTCCTTTGGTGGCTTTTCAGATGTATCTTATCACTAGGATAAAGCTATATAGTATTTCAATAAAACTTAAATATGTAACAAGTGGCAGAAAAAGGGAGTTTTGAAGGTGTCCAGCTTCCACCTCTCTCTGGCAACTATTCTCCTGCCTGCTCTCCACAGTGAATCAAACCATGACCCAGGCCATTCTTCCTCCCTAGCCATCACCCTCATCTCTACAAGTCTCTCACCTCTGTGTCATCTTCCACAGAAGGTTCCCATTGTTCCTCAGAAAATCTTTTTCCTACTGAGAAAAGTGAGGATAACAAAGGCAGGACACGCAYGGCCTGTATTGCACCATGGACACTTACAGAGATTTGCCTGCTGCTACTCCATCTACTTTTCTAGTCCTCGCTTGGGGGCTAAGGACAAGTCCACAGAGGCTTCATTTCCTCCAATTTAARTTGCTGACAGATGTCATGCCTCCTTTCTGTAAACTTGGAAGTAAAGCAGTATACAAAATAACCTGATTCTGAATTAGGTTTAAATATTTAGATAAATTAGCCTCTCCTCTTATTTTTCTCTTTTAGCATTATCATTTAGTCCCCACAAAAACTGAAAGACAGATGGTATTAGATTTAAGATTTTTATCCATAAAGTTTCACAAACATCGAGCTTTTATGGCTAAAAAYGATTAATGTCTGATCATAGGTAATCTGAGATTGTTGAGAGTATGTTCTAAGAGTCAAATTCCTGTCTTATTTCACTCGCTACAGAGACTCTATAGATAGGGAAGAAGTATAGTCCACCACCCTTAGCAAAGGGCTGGAATGACCTGCCAGGGACAATAAGATTCCAGAGAGAATGATAGTCAAGACAAACCCCAGCAGCAGTGGAAGACTGGCTCCTTATTATATTRTACTGCTGTATTCAAATTAATCAAGGCACTAATTTGCTTTTAAAAATCTATATTTTTTTTTGTTCCATGATATTTATTCCTTAGAATAAGGTCACTTGAAAGCTGTTTCTCTCAAGTAARGATGGATGTAAAGGCAATTCTACCCTGATGTTATCTGTCATACTCCTTAGAAAATCTACTTGCTTGTGCTGTTGATACATTCAGTCACTATAGAGTAAAATGACTTTACTGAACTTTAAGAAGATCCATTCCTTACCTATCTTCACTTTTGAACTTCCAGCTTGAACTATTTCTTTTGACTCATTTGCCATTCAGTGAACATGAATTCAATTTCAGGGGAGATGAAGTCTGTTCTGACACGAGCCTGGAAAGATAAATAGAGAGTACAAGTAACTACTGCCCAAATAAGGGTATGGCTGTGCCACAACCTTGGCACAAAGGAAAGGACCTAAAAAACCAACCTAAGCCATATTCCTGTCACCCAAAGGTGCTGTCAAACACAGAAGGGAAGTCTCTTTAAGCTGCAAATTGCCCAGTTATGAAAAGAAATCATGCAGAGGCAATTCAGGTACGTTCCTGCTCTCAAATGGCCTATGAAAAAGTTGTTCTTCCAACCAGAAACAGTCTCACCTGAGTCTTTAGCCTTAGCTGCTGTACATGAAGCTAAATACTAAGAATATCCCCACAGATGCCTGGTGCTGCTACAATGCCAAAGCACGGTGTGTAAAAACGTGTTTCATTGGGTTTAGGAAAAASTATTTGTTTTGTTGGGGCTGCCTCCTTAGGTAGGGACATCCATGTCCATGTCTACATCTAGGGTAAGGTCTCTACTTTGCATGTTCCCTTAGAAAACAGAAAATATTATGGAAAAACCACAACCAATTTCTCAGGAGTAGAACAGTGCTTTGGAAGGAGGGAGAATCAAGTGGCTTGGGAGAACGAGGGTGAGTTTAGCTCCTGYGCAGTACCAGACTCCCCCAGGCAGCTGCTCTCTGCTCTACAGAAGCCACTGCTCCGGCTTCCAGGGCACAAGCTTGGCCCAAGCTGTCTTACAGCAGCCCGAGCTTTGCTTTGCCTAAGAAATGACCTTGCTAACACATAGGGAAGATGCTGCTCTGCCCCACATCTCTGAATCCCTTCAACCCTTAGGCAATAAATCCCTGGTGTTTCTTTCACTATGGAGAGCGCCACACAAAGATGAAGCAAACACACCATCACCTGCCTGTGTCTCTAGGCATGCTTCAACACCAGTCATTTTGCTCAGCTATCCCACACATTTCTCCAACCAGACTAATAATTTCAAACCCTTCTCAGGCAATTGCTGCCCCTCACGCTACATGAGGCAGAGAAACTCCCCGGAGAGACCCAATTCCCCCGGCCACACGCTCGAAACTAAGGAGCGTTATTTAAAATTTCCCCCTCGCGCCTGAGTCACACCGGAGTTTTGGGCAGCGGCGGCGCCGCCGGGCGGCCGGGAGCCGCTTCGCCCGCTCCGCTTCGCTCCGGGGCGGCCCCGCTCCGCTTCGCTTCGCCCCGCTCCGCCCCGGGGCGGCCCCGCTCCGCTCCGCCCCCGCGGCGGGGCCTTTATAGCGGCGCGGCCGGCGCGGCCGCCGCAGCGCGGGCTCGCAGCCGGTAAGTGCCAAGCGCGGCGCGGGGCTCCCCGCACGCGGCCGGGGGCCGAGCGGTTCCGCGGGGACGGCTTCGAGCACCGCAGATGCGTCAGGCTGATCCTAAACCAGCCGTGCTGCTCTGCGAAGCCAGGGGTTAGGCCTGAGAAAAAAAGTCATAGTAATGAGCRGCGAATTATTTGTATGCTCGTATGCTAGCTATATTATAATAATTATCTTACTATAATTAAGGTTAGGAGAAGAAAATACATTTACTGCAATAGAAACTTAATCTAGAAAGTGTGCATGCCTGAGTACCTGAAGTATGATTTGCTTTTTTTTTTGCATTATGAAACCTGCAGTGCCTGTAAGCAAAGGGTGCATCTAGGTGAGCGTTTCAGTTTGCATCAGGTTGGCTTTTTTCCTAAATGACTGCACGGCTTCTCTCCATTTCCCACGACTGGCTTCATCCTGGACTGGCTTTAGGATTCTTTACTCTATTTCTTCTGAACAAACTAAACTGAAAAAGATGCATTTCAGGTACCAGGAAGGCCTCAGCCCATGGGGCAGCACCGGGAGCGGGCAGGGCAGAGCAGGTGCCAGGGCCAGCAGCTCGGGGGTCCCCTCCTAGTTACTGCACTGCTGGCTCGAGGAAACTGAGCTGCAGGTCCCAAGTGTCTGCAGCTCCTTCTCTCTAAACTGAGGGAGGTTTATTCTATTTATTTATWTAGGCACACTCAGGAGAAGAAAAGCCTTGCACTGCATTTTTTTTTCCTAAGGGCAAATTAAGCCCTTTTCCTCCCTCCATCACTTTGACAGGTTAGTTGAACTGTCACTTCAGCGGAGGTTGCTGCGCTGTTCACAGCCCTTTAGCCCTGACCAGCGAGGCAGCCTCGAGCCCGGATTTTCAGGAGCTGGCAGTGGCGAGAGGCACCCRTGAGGCGGCCGGCCTTGCGCAAACGGCAGCCCCAGTCAGGCACTGGGGAGGAACTGCCACAAAAGCAGCTTTCCCTTTCGCAGCCCCTGCCGCCCTAGAAGGAGGTGTTAAACTCTACTCAATCTCACTACCAAGTAGTTGATCAAGGGAAATAAATGCATACTGCTGCACAGCAACTGAATGAATCTGCTTTCTAGAGGAACTGCCCCCAGCTCTACTGCACTAACTACTGTTTAGAGTTTCTCAATTTCCCTGTCCTTGCCTCAGTTGAACAACCTGACTGTATTTATAAGKGTAGAAAAACATGGGAACAACAAGTAGATTGTCCAAAGTCAATGCTTAATTTTTCACGCGACTTGTGTGATATACCCTGAAAACAAATGAGCACAACAGAAACAGGGCAAGCTGGCACTTTAAGCTATGACATGATCAATCTCTCTTATTTTTAGAATCAAAATAATACAGAAGAGGAACAAAGCGAGGAATTACCTAACATCATGAAGTTACTCATCATCTGCACCCTAACTCTGGCAGCACTTGTCACACGACTTGAGTCTGTAAGTTTTGAAATACATGGGGCCACRCATTTGCAACCACTTCTTGTCTATACTTTGCTTTGGAGAGTGGACTAGACCTTCAGCATTCTGCTGCGTTTACAAATACTTACGCATTTGTTGCATATATACCTTCCTGAAACACTTCAAACCCTGTGCTGGTTTTTCCTCTGTGTTTCTGCTCCACATCAAGACCTTCCCTATAGAAAGTTCAATGGGGAGGACACAATGAAGTAGCTTTTACCTTTCTCTTAATGCAGTTCAACCCTGAACACCAATTAGCAAGAATGTGATGGATTTTTATAGATGCAGATAATGTATCTTAATTAAATTCCCATTTTCTCCCTACCTGAAAGTGTAGGATGCTAAGATAGAGCAACTGATGTGACTGGATATTTTGGCTATTGACTTGTATGACAGCTGATGTCTATCAACAGAGCAATTCCCAAATTCCAGCAATTCCTTGGAACCATGACTTGTTTTAGCTCAGGCTAACCCATGTTGCCCCAGGAAAGCCTCATTACCTTCCTCTAAGGACTAGAACTCCAGCTTGTCCTTCAGATCCTCCAGATCTGAAAGACAGGACAAATAAACCTACTGGCTATTACTCCGTGCAAAACCATGGAGCACCAAGTTCACCACAACCAGAAAGGGAGCTGGATCTTGTGCTTGGTGGGTGAGGGGAAAGGAGACCTTCTTCCTCTTACTTAGAGATGCTGATCCTTGAAAATTGCTTAAGTTCTTAGAGCAGCAGTATAACCACCGTGCTGACCTGAGGCACTGGCCCAGTTTGGTTTGGGGTGTTTTTCATGTGTGTGGTATTGTGTTTTTCCCCCATTGTGGCTTGCTTAGGTGGAGTTCTACCTCATAGCTATGGGGAGACTCCACAGAGCAGGTTCAGCTGGTCACCATGGCTCAAAACATGAGGCATTGCAGAGTTGCACCAAAATTGGCAGATAATAAAACTCCATAAAAGAAACTTSTTTAGAAATAATATGCATGCCTTTCCTCCCTGCTCCTCTATTTAGGTCTACATCAAGAAGTACCACAAGCTACCACATAAACATGGATCAGAACGTAAGGGTAAGTATCTGCCTCTTCTACTTCAGTCCAAATTGAGTTTAACCTGCAATTAGCACATTCATACAAGCAGGAAGACTAACGAGGTCTATGATTTAGTTTGCAGCTATATTTCCCTCTGCAATACTCTTCAACTGCTTTAATGCTGATTCCTGGTGTCTTTCACTTGCAGATTGCAACTGTTTAAATGGAGGAACCTGCATCACCTACTACCTCTTCCACCAAATCAATCGGTGCTTATGCCCAGATGGATATAGCGGAATTCACTGTGAAATTGGTAGAGTATCTCTCTCCCCCTACTTAATATTAACTCACTCTATTGAAAAGATAAGCAAATCATGAATGCTAATTAGAAACATAACAGACAAAAGTATGTCTGGTAAGGATAGATTAGGCAAAGGAGATCCAGATTATTGCAGCTAAGTCATGATATCGGAGGTCTTTTTGTCCCTGCCTCTTCACTAATATTTGTTTTAATAGAGCAAATTTGCTTGGGAGAGTCCAAACTGCAGGAAGTGATTAAATTGTAATATATACTGAAATTATTAAACAAGCACTATATAAATGCTTTAAAGCATATTTGGTACAGACTACTCATAAAACAATCTTAATATACAGAATAACTACTCCAGATTTTGCATCATCTGTTTTCAAGAGTAATACAAGAATTTTTGTTTCATTATGCAGATGCACATGGTTATTTCTATACTATGAGCAAGAACCAGATGCTAACAAATTTATTTTGCAGACACTGACAACACCTGCTACACTGACAATGGTGAGGACTTCAGAGGAATTGCAACAGAAAAGAATTGTCTGCACTGGGACCTTCCCTCGGTTATCAGGAGGGGCAGCTACCACACTGACCTGAAGAATGCCTTGCAGCTTGGACTGGGCAAGCACAACTACTGCAGGTAGGGGATAATGTATCATTCTCCCTGTGAAATTCTGGTGCATTTTCCCAGAAACACCTCTAGTGATGGTGCATGATTAAAGGAGCACCACAGTCTTTCAGAGATGAATTTTGAAATTTGACTTTCTGAAGTATCTAGTATTTTCATTTTTTGCTGAGGCTAAAAGTACTGCAAAATTCCCAGTATGCTGCAGTAATGGCCCTATGAAAACTACTAGCTATGACAAAATGAACTGCCAATTTTGCGATCAAACAGGTGTCCTTTTRTAGAGTAATTTCTTTGGCATAGCCTGCAATCTTTATCCTTTTCAGTTTAGCTAGAATTTTAAGATACTTTAACACAAGCTGTCTTCATAAAAATAACATGCTGTCTGTCTTCCAGAAACCCCAATGGAAGGAGCAGGCCCTGGTGCTACACAAAGAGAGGATTCAGCATTCAGGAAACACCTTGCAACATACCGCAGTGCCACAAAGAAAGTGGTAAGCTACACTTAAGACAACTGATTTCAGGATGAGGTTGGTAACTCGCCTGCTGTAAGATCATCTCAACGAAACTGTTTCTTTCACAGAACCCACCTGTGGCCAGCGGAGCTTCAGCAAGTACTACAAGATCGTGGGGGGAAGCCAGGCAGAGGTGGAGTCCCAGCCGTGGATCGCTGGCATCTTCCAGAACACCAAGGGCATCGAGCAGTTCCTGTGCGGCGGCAGCCTCATCGACCCTTGCTGGGTGCTCACGGCTGCGCACTGCTTCCTCGACCGGTGAGCGCCAGCCCTCCGTGCCTCTGCACTGCTCCTTCTTGCAGCTTCTGCCGAGGGATTTCTGTGGGCGCTGCTCCCCGCACCAAGCGCTGCACCCTTGAGCAGCGGCCTGCAGGGCTCTGCTGGCTGATCACACCAAAGGGGCCGTGCACAATAAGCCTTTGAGAGCCTAAGCTGGCAGGATAAGCTAATAAAATGCAAATATTTGATGGATATGCTAATTATATTGGAATCAGAGTTTCAGGCTAAGTTGTTTGTTAGCTGTTCCCCAAATTTAAAAATTGTATTGTTCTTAAATACTCATCAGTTTTGAGTACATCTAGCTGACAGAAAACTGATACATACTGATGATACACGCAACTGATACYGATATATACACACACACATATATATAATATATATATCTTTTCCCTAGCCTTTTGGAGAAARATCTCAATGCCTGGCACTAGCAGCAGCCATGCACATTTGCAACTCAATGTCTGAATACCTAGTTCATATAGAGTCCTGATTTGCCATTTTTAGTCAAAAATAGTGCATCACTTTCAAACCTACCTGGCTAACTGGCTATTTCCTTGTCAGTGTTAAATATGAAATAGAAGTCAATGCTGCATGACCTCACTCTACGAAATCTAGTAGCATTCATGAATCTCTCTTTTCACTCAGGTCAAAAGACAAATCGGCCTTCAAAGTCTTCCTTGGAAAGTCCATACTGAATGTTACTGATAATAAGGAGCAAATGTTCATGGTGGATACCATCATCTCTCACCCTGACTTTACAGATATGACGGGTGGCAATGAGAATGACATTGGTAAGTGTCACGTGTTAGGAGAATGCCATACCAGGTCCCAGATGAGCTAAAGGTTACCTTGAAATAACTCTGTAAATGGAGTTTGCATGAGCCCCTCCATAAGCCACCAGCGTTGCAGGGACAGGCTTTTGTAAGTTAATGCTGCAGACYTGTCCCTTTTGCCCTTGACAGATATTCCATCACCCCTTCCACTCCCTGCCATTAGAAGATCCTTCAGCCCTTTTAGCAGGTGGTGCAGTAGAAAGTGGCCTCTTTTTAAATAGGATACTCTCTACAGAAAGTCAGAAGGAAACTGAACTCCTGGAACTGAAAAAAATGGTTGAAAATGCCTTTTGAGAGAAATTGTCCCCTATTTATTCCCCCCTTTCTTCCAGGAAGGAAGTTGAATTGGAACGTTTGCCCATTTCGATGTTGAAAAATAACGTGGCTTTCACAATAATAATGACTAATGTCATCCTTAAGTGATGAGGGCAACTAGATGCAACTGCGCTAGGTGTAATCACTTTACCAGATGCTTCAGATCTCCAAGAACTCATAAGGAGAAACTTGTTTTTAGAACTCTAACTATATCTGCTCATTTTTTTTCTTTAAGCTTTGCTGAGAATAAGGACACCTTCTGGACACTGTGCAGTAGAAAACAATTATGTCAGAACAGTCTGCTTGCCAGAGAGGAACCTCTACCTACCAGACAATACCCAGTGTGAAATTTCTGGCTATGGAAAACAGGACTTTTGTAAGTGAATGACTTTTTTTTACCAAAGCTGTACTTAAGCAGTGTGAAAACCTCTTATATCTGACATGAAAAAAAGAAAAAAAACAARAGAGAGAGCTACTAAACATTACTCAGCCTCGTATATAAAGCCTCTATTTTATAGGTAACAAACTTGACCAAAGCTATRTGGATCAACACTTTGCTTCTGCACATTTCAGTCAAGTGACTGTTTTGTTCAAAAGGCAAAAATGAAGGCACTAAGCTTCAGGAACAGAACACTGAAGCTGCATCRTTCACAATATATACAGAGAATAGCAAACTGCTCTAAACTGCTCTTCAGTTTTACCCCTAAAAGACAGAAATAGTTTTCATAGTACTACATTACTGCAATGCCTGCAGTAATATATTTCATAGTACTATATTACTGCACTGCCTATTCTCTGATCTCTCCTCAAATGCACCCAGATTACCTTACAATGTTCATTATGACTTACAGCTGCTCATAAACCACAGTGGCATCTGTGACAGTGCCAGTAACAACCTAGATACAACAGTGTAAAGTGAAATAACCAGTTATTTAAACCGGGCATGCAAACAAGCTGCTCTTTATACCAGGAGCTGCAAATGATTCAAGAGCCTCCCTGCTATTATTGTGTCTTCCCTATCTATTTCTTTTGCAAGATTGTTTCTGCTACCATGGCATTTTCTATCTTACATTCATTCCAAGCAAAACAAAACAGGCTGTCCCTACCCCTTTCTCTTCCCACTAAGAGTGAGAAGAATTGAAACAAGAATTGAAAGAGTATTAAGGATTGTACTTGTACAGAATTTAGCTACAAAAAACCTACCATCATCTTTCTCTTAAAAAAAAATTTTGCACTTTGCATTTGGAACACTTGTTTTCACTTTTAACATCAACGACAAAGTTTAACCYGTCAAATTGAGCCACAGAACTGGAATAGTCATCTTCATTTCTATTAGGAAGACTTGAACTATTTTTTTCCCTTTGGAATGTGAACAGTCCAAATCTCCTTTCTTGCAGTTGACATTTACTACGCTCAAAGGCTGATGTCAGCCAACGTGAACTTAATATCACAAAGAAAATGCACGCGTGAATACTATGACAACATCAGAGTTACTGACAACATGGTTTGTGCTGGAGATTCCGCATGGCAAATCGATGCGTGCAAGGTAAAAATTCATATTATTTTCTGAAACTACTGTAGATTAAGTTTTCCCCTCTTATCTACATGCTACTGAGCAACTGTTGGTATGTTACCCCGCTATCCAGAAGAGTCTCTCTATTACAAGGGAATTCAGTAGAGCCAAGGGGCTGGCAGGCAGCTGCTTGCAGCTGTGAGCTGCAGAGGCAGGAGTGCTGGCTTTGGCCTTCCATAACTAACCTGGCATCTGCGAGGGCAGCGCAGCCAGGGCACATGGGAGAACATCTGACTGCAGACACAGTACTCTAGGACTGGAGCTGCTTGCTGAGCTTTCTATCTAATGCAGCATCCTTRAAAATCAACCCTTAACCCACCAGTGTTTACTAGTTCTTTTCATTTTAGAAAAATAATCATCACGGGGCAGTGTGGTGAAGGCTTGAGCTGCAGCCACCAGGCTAACAATATTCTCTTCCCTTGCCCAGGGAGACTCTGGAGGCCCCATGGTCTGCGAGCACAAGGGCAGGATGACGCTCTACGGCATCGTCAGCTGGGGCGATGGCTGCGCCAAGCAGAACAAGCCCGGTGTCTACACCAGGGTCACTCGCTACCTTGACTGGATTGAGTCCAATATGAAYATGGTTCATACCAAAAGTCGGCCTCTCCCTGAACCTAAGTGACTCTTCCCCACACATGGGCTCCAACTACTTGCACTCAAATGAGTTTAAGCCGATACTGATGCCAGGGCACTGAATGGTCCTGAATGTCACTGACGTTGGTCACACACACTGCTCACTAGAGGTGTTGGTTACAAACCCTCCTATTCTCTGCCCCTTCTGTCAGTGTTTCTGATGCAGAGACATCCTACTTCACTACTCAATCACCTGAAAATGGTGCTGTGGGAAACTAAAATATTTAACATTTAAATGAGTATTCCCATGCACGATACATTACAGGTTATCTGCCTGCTCCAGTTTATGAACCAGTGTTTGGTCCAGAAGCATTGGTACAGTTTTCACTTAGTTAATTCATTTTTTTTCTTTTTACATCAACTCAACATAAAACTTCTCCTCATCATTTTGAAGAAGGCCAAGACTGAAGTCCTAGAAACCTAACCTGTTAAAACAGGTATGGGGAAAGTAATCAAGCTTTGTTGTACTAGAATATGCAAGAACTTGCATCAGYCTTAATTAGCACTATTACACAAAGGAGGACTGAAGGCCAGCCTTAAGCCATACTTGGCATAGGGGCMTAGTCCTACAGTCTCAACATGTTCAACATCTTAGGGATGGCAACAGTGACTGTGTCAGTGCAGCGTGTTCCACTTAAGGRCTGTGGTACAAGGATGTAAACTGTGTATTTTTGGACTTAATAGCCTGAGCACATCTGATGGTACCTTGGTCCCACTACAGTCTGATCCTACCATGTCTCTATATTCATGTATGTACCTAGAAGAGGATCTTACAACTATAAGGTTTTGTTGTAACCATCATCCACCATTTAACTGATAGTGTATGGAAGATACTTCTTTCCTTAAAACTGATATGCTGGTTTTATTTTTTTAAACTGTCTTTGTTTAATAGATTTGTATCATTTGTATGAGGGCTGGAACCTCAACTTTATTTAATTATTTTTACTATGTTTAACTTATTGTTTGTATTATGTATGCTAAACTATTATTAAAAATAATTATTATTCCTATGTGGTTGTTTGTTCTATACCAGAAGGCCATGCCTTAAAGTGGGGACTACCATTCAGCACCTCAGTTTTAAAGCAAACAGCTTGAACTTCCTTCCACTTAAAAAGGCAAAAGGGGAGGAAGGCAGATAAACSTCTAGTGAGGCTCTCCAATTTCCCATGTAAAGCATTTAACAGGACAGACAAATGCGTTCAGTGGKGGGCTGGAGCACAAGATGCCTCTGTGCATGCTACCAAGGCACGGAGCATGACAGGAAGGACTGGTACCAAAGGGCAAATCCCGGRCTGTGTCGTGGCTCTCGCCCAGCCCCAGGGCTGCAGATACCGGCTGGACCCTGCAGCACAAATTCTGCTCTAGCTTCTCACTGAAGGAAGGCATTTAGGATGCTCCAGGGCTATTCTGCAATGACATCCAAATCATTCTGTATTTAGGGGGGCGTTAAATCAGAATATTCATTTCAAGAGTTCATCYATAACTAAAATGCTACTGTAGGCATATGAAAGCAGTATATTCCCTTTGTCAGAGAGACAAAGCAACATAATAAGGAGGTATGAGTTAAAAAAATCGCCATTTCAGTGTTCCTTCAGAAACAGTGATTTTGGAAAATATATTCAAAGCTGAACTCAAGTACTTCTGAGAATAACCTTCAGTAATGACACTTACGCCTCAACATTTGAGACTTATTTACACTGCATTTTCCTGTCAGTTCTCAAGAAAACATAACTAGAAAACAACCTGTAATAGAGAACGCCTAGAACAAGGACGTATTTTGGCCAATTGCATTTCCAGGTCTGCATAAAATGTTACCGTTCTCAACACAAGCTAACTGCTCACTGAGCACGCATGTGTGAAGCTACACCCTCAAGGTCTTCCCTTCTGGGTGGTTAAGGGAACACAGCTCTTGGCATCACTTCAACACCCTAAGCTCATGCTCTATCCTTGCTTTAAAAAAGAAAAAAGCAAACAAAAACTCTGTAATACCTAGAATGACTCCAGATGAAGACAACTGAGATGTTATTAAGTTACATCAATAAATCTATAGAGTCTGTTTATAACAAATTTACAGAAAAATTCTATTCTGGCATGAAGATGCATTGTACTCGGGTGAGGTTTGTAAAGGTGAAAACCACATCCTGCCAAACACTTAACACTACGAAAAGTTTCTTATACTGTCCATGGCACTATGGTCAGTAGGGAACAAATTAGTACCCTAATTAGAAGGCTAATTTCTGAAATAAGGAGTCCTATTCAACCTACTCCAAAGAGCTACCGAGCCAGCAGAGCTCCATGTCCAACAGCTCAGTCTTTTGGCTCGCCAATTTTAGCCTATTTTTACAGAATACATAGGTATTAACTCAAGTTATTTACTTGTCTCCTTTCACAAAAGAGAATTTGGGCAGCATTAGGGTCAAATTACAGGACCTAGAGCATAATTTAAACAATTTTTTAAGATAAGATCATATTAACATCCATTTGCTTGTATAAATTACAGTTCACTTAAAGAAATCAGAAAAAAAAATCTCCATTATGTATGTTCAACATTCTTTAGGTAGTTCTCATATAAGCCTTTTGGTTTTGGTCAGTAGCTGCTTAATGATGACCGATTACAGATTTCATAAACATTTTGGAAGTCTTGGGCAAGAAATGAGTTGACGTAAAAGTGGTGACTGTAGTCCTGACTATAAATGAGCAGTATTTGGGAATTAATTGGATCTTTTTAATGATATTCAAGTCTTTCTTTTTTTTTTTTTGGTCATGATATAGATATGAAAAAATAGAAACAAGCCTTGGAAGACAGCAAAACTTTTCCTGTCTTTGATCAGAGACGATCAGCTAAACTCATCAATACGCTGATTGATGTCYTCCTTTCCTAACAAAGCACCTGTGAATTCAGAAAGGCCCAGGTACAAACTCATTTTGAAAACTAAGGGAAAACGCATCAGCTCAATTCCCTCTCTCCAACAAGCACATCACTATTTGAGAAGCATGTTACGTCTTGTAGCGTATTCAGGTTGGGTACAGGCAGCTTGCATGTTTGTGATGGAAYGACAGGAACAAGCATGTTAATGAGGTGAAGCCTTGCCCTTAAGATTCAAGTCTGAAGCCCGTAACATCTAGATTACTTCCAGATCTGCTATCATTAAATCTCAATGGTTTTATTCTTCAATTTCCCATTTGCAAAATGYGTGGGACAGTATTTCCTCTCTCCCACAGACCTCTCTTGGTTTTTCTCTGGGGGAGGGACAGCTGACAATTCTGTGAATGTGCCGTGACTAAGACGCTGATCCGAGGCCACTGCRTATCGCTGCCACCGGACCCAAGCGCACACTTCTCATCCACTTCTGTGCATAAAGCCAGGTCCCRTGCTGCCATGAGCCTTTTGTATTCCTTCAGGCTTGAATATAGACATTTCCTTTCTGTATCTTCAGTATTCAGATTAATAAAGACCAACCTGCCATTACATAAGGTGCAAAGCTGCAGTAATACCTCTACACACTACGACTTCAAAAAGCAGCAAAATACACCTAATACAGCCCCTCAATATTTTTTAGTATGAGCACACAACTATCTCCAGATCTTGGCAACGGTTTAACTTCTACAGGGGCACGGCTGCTGTGCAAGCTGTCTCCCAAGCCACTGCTCCGGGAATTTTCCAAGTGCCAGGGGAAGCTGCAGCCTCCTCCCAGGGAATTACCACCTGCCTGCTGTGCTCTTTGTAATCACAGTGCAACAAGCCTATAAGTTTTCAATCTAAGCACCTCAGAAACCCAAAAAGGTATCTAAAAGATGCAGCTTCTGATGCTTGACAGGTCACGATATCACAATTTTGCTCTTCAATATCTTTACAAGATTTCAGATACGTGGCAGAAATGGAAAGTAGGAGATACGGGCACAAGCCAAACAACAGAAGAGATCAGATTCTCATGAACCTCAGCAGCACAACAAAGCAGAATTCAAGCCTCTACTTCTCTTTAACACTTCCACAAAAGAAACACACTAAGTAATGAGCATAAACCAATTTCTCATGAGTTCAAGACAAAGGAAGCAAGTTAACCTGCCAATTCTTAAAAGGAAGTGATGAATCCTGAATGGACAAAACAGTTTGCCTTATATAGTTCAGGCTTTTTTCGTGGAGATGCAACTAAAATGTGACTCAAAGCACTTAAAAATAAAATAGGTTTTAAATAAACCAAATGCTGGTGAAACATGATGCAGTCAACTTCTTATGCACACACCATACCACTTCCATGCAGGGTCAAAGGATTTTGTGCATACTGAAACCCAAGCTATCTGACAGCATTATAACTACCCAAACCCCAAGATTTGGTCCTATTTCTAACATTAACCAGAGTGCCTGCTATAGGTTTATCTGTAAAACGAGAAGCAAACTTTTGTGCATCCATCAAACCTGTGATCTGATGTTTTAGATAACAAGCAACCTATTTGGAACAATGCATATTTGTTCATGAGCACTGGGTTATGTTGTTCAACCTTCTGACAGTGAAAAGTGCAACTTTAAGAACTGAAAATGTAGGAAACTAATGGAACAAGTAATGAGCTTGCCTGCTGTCGTGAACAGTGAAACTAGGTGTACGCTCAAAGCCAACATGAACGCTGCTATGAGTGGGATGCTCTAGCTCCCATGTCCCACTCCATCGCTGCAGCCACCAGCTGAGCCCTTCAGACCTGGGCTGCACACGTCTGGTAGGAGGCACTAACTCYGAAGCTCAAAGGCCTGCAAGAATTCCAGTGTGAGCAGAGCAAACTAGAGCTGCTTGAAATGCACAAGATGCAAATTAACAAAGACTAGAACATAATGAAAATAGGAGCAGTATCCGCACAGCTACAAGATCAACAATGGCTGGCACAAAAGCAGATCTGGGAGGCACAGCAGACAACAAGCCAGACAGAAGTCAACAGTACGGCAGAGCTGAGAAAAACGCAGGCATCRCTACTGACACATAACAGAGCAGTCTATTAACCTGGGGTCTAGACAGACACTCARCTGTGTTCTGTTTGGGGCGTCATTCTTCATCATGAGAATGCAGTAAAATTGATYAACAATCTAAAACATCATTTAGAGAAATCATCTAATCTCAGTTTCTGTACTCTACCCAGAAATAAACACACTCAGTGACGGACATAGTGAAAGAAARCAAAGACATCAGAAAGCAATTTGGAAAGAGTATTAAACAATTGTGSATTTAACTGTCTAAAACAGTTGTAAAAAGTTTTAAACACAATGATTAAAAAAAGTAAAAGACTATGCTGACAATAAAACACTTGAACTTATGAATTAGCCACTAGAGGTTAACCGTTTAATGATAGATTTATAAGAGTAAAAAGTGATGAGCAAAGTTTTCAAAGACTCCTAACAAGATAATATTCTGAACAGAACTAGAATGAGATTAATTGCTTCCACCTCCTCTGTGCAAAATATTTTCAATGTATTACATGTGTAATTGGCACGAGAAGAGAATGAATAGCCCCCACTGGAGAGTGGGCGCATTGTTTCTCTAGTGCATAACTGGGAAGAGTTTTGCACATAACGCTGTGACTTGGCATCGTGAGCATCAATTACCTCAGCAGGGTTCAAGCTGCAGGTCCTGGGTGTGATGCAAATCTCGCCGCGCGCTGGATCGTCACGAGGAGGCAGCGGGGGTGATCAACAGCACAGGCAGCCACCAGATGTTGCGCGGACCAGATTTGTCCATTTTAGGATCTGACACCTGTTCAATGACACAGCGTTATTCCAGAAAAACAGATGGACATATTTACAAGTAAACATATCCACAAGTTGTTTCATCATTCATTAGAAATGAAGCAAAGGCATATGTGCTGGTCGCATCTCACATTTTTTAAGTTCAGYATAATTGTGATTTCAGCAGCAATAATTCAGAAGCAAACAAAGCAAAAACTGGGGATCGTACTTGGGCCATTACTGGGAAATTCAGCAGGTAGCTACATTTCCATGGGCTTCCTGACCTAGCTCAGCCCAACTTACTGGTAACCCATAGAACTTCTGAGAGGCTGCCTATCCTAAAGACCTAAGAGAAAACAAATCTTCACCAAATGATCATAAATCAGAGCTTMACTCCAGCTATTCCACAAGCACAATGGGATTACTACAGCACAGCAGGATATTTRATAGGCAAATCTTAACTATTAGCTCTTACTGTTCCAAATCCATCTTCAAAAGCACCAGTGCAGCCTGATGCACTGCAAGCTGACGKGCTTGGCTGCCTTTTTGATATTTCAGTATACTCCACACTATGGTAATAGCAGGTCCCAGTTACATGAAAGGCTGTCTTGGACAGGTATCCTTGGCCACTTCCATAGCATTTTCCAGAACTGCTCTGCCAGGAACAGAGCCAGCACTCCAGAGAGTGAGCAAACTTCAGCATCTGCCACTCAAAATGAAGTCATTCATCTCAGAGATGATGCTGGCTAACATACTCAGAAAATGCAAAAAGCTTTCAGATTTCAGTCGGTGACACAATTCAAATTCCATTAGTCAATCGGAAAAACATTTCYAGCTCCTCATATGGTTAAGAGTTTCTATTTCTGAGATGTCATTTGACAATTTTGATTATTTACAGAATGCATTTCAGGTATCCAGGCATGTCATTGAGACCGGTTAGCTCCTATTTACCGGATTTTTCACTTACAACACAGCATCAAGGGCTTTTTGGCACATTAAGGAGCAAGGAAAAGCAGAGAAAATGATCACGTTCTGTAACTGACTCTAGACTATGGAAATAATTTTTAGGTGATCAAGTCGTAGTGCTATGTGACGACCATGGGAGTTCCTTATCAGCAACTCAGTGGGACCTGCTAACCAAAGGATATTTCTATTTTTGCTCATGGAAAGAAATAACTGCATGGACTAATAAAATCTGCAGAGTGTTTCTCACTTATTCTTGGTGGACTGTCTGACACAAGTCATCATATAAATTCTGTGAATCACAAATGCAATTTTARCACAGTTTCTAAGAATAAAACCTCTGAAAATTTTCTTTGTTGTAAACAGAAAATTCAGAAAGCAGAACGACTGTTGTAGAAACAGTTACCACAGTGTTATCTCATTAATTTTGAAAGAATCCTGGATTATCACCAACTAAATAGTGCTGGTTTAAGATTCATCAATAGTGAAATGTTTGCAAAGCTTTATTCTACATAAATAGAGCAAAAGTAYACAACTTGCTTCTTCACCTCACAAACTATTGAAGACTTGGTGCAAATGGCATTCTTTCTGGCCATAAATCCCTCAAATAACAGAAACAGTAAAACAGGTTCTGCTAATTGCKCTATTACAACACATTATAGTGCAAATAAATCTTTTCATGCATAATAAGCTACAAATTGCAAAGAACAAGCACTAAGAGTATGTGCAAGCATTAAAAAAAAGCATGGAAATAGTGCGGACTTGAACAACATACCCATCCATTAACCCTCACCATTTAGAGTTGCTGTTGTCAATTTTTGAATAGAGCAGCTACAGATATGTGGAAAATTAGAATCAATATTTGCTTTCAATGAGTTTCCCAACTCATATACTGCAGGTTGCAGTGAAGTGCACTGTAAATGAGTTAGCAGACAGTCTTGAAGGTAACGCAGCAAAAGACAAACTGTTTTTCTTCTTTTGGAAGTTTTGCAGGTATTGAAATGCCATTTCATCACATCAACTTTAAAACACTTTTAGAGTAATAAAGGACATGGTTGAGCAACAAGCAACATCATGMTATTTAATTATTGTTTTTCATTTTCTGAATGCCTGGTATGCTTCTCCAAACACTACAGCTAAAATTACCATCTGTGGGCTCTTCAGACAGCAAAGAACATTGCTGTAGGAAAGCTTGTATAGGAGAGCTTCCCCACTCGGAAGGTTATCAGTATCTCAGCCTGACTTGCTTACAAGCTGGTAGGTGTATTCCACTATTTACAGAAAAGTGCAGCAAGGAGAGATACCAGCTTGGGGAATTACAAGGCATTGGCAGTACTGCGCAGGTGCTAATCACTCCCTTTTTGCACCAATAAAACCAATGCTGAACAGAACTGCCAGTCTTGGTTTAAGCTATAGAATTTTGCAATGAAAAAAATCAAGGTGCAGCAAGAAACTCTATACAGTTTTAGCAAGAAAAATGAAATCRAAATCTCAGATCTATGTAGCAATTCCATTCCTACCTAGTAGATGTTTAGGGGTTGTATGAACAACTTAACTGGACACTGGGCTCCCCAGCAGAGCTGGAGCTTCATCCGACRAGCAGAAAGCCATAAACACTTCTCCTGCCTCATCTGAGCAGCTCATCTCCATGAGCACAGGCCCACTGAGTCAGTGTATTAACATTTCTCTCAGRCATCAGATCCAAGCGATGAGGGAGCTCAGGTCCACCTGGAGATCTGTGAACTATCAGAGAAATAACTTTTAAAAGAAAAATGTTAAGTGCAGCATGGCGATGGGGAGGAATCCAAAGGAAAAACGCCTGCTCCCTGCAGCATGATCCACAAGAGCAGCGGGATTCTCATTTCCAGGCCGGGTGCTGTTTGTCAGGCCAGCTCCGCCTCCCCGCGGCTGCCGCGCTGCGCTGCGCCCCGCGGGCCGCTYCGCCGCCAGGCGGAGCAGCCACCCGGCACCGGCAACGCGGCGCCTCGGCGGCTGGCGGCGCCTCCTCCGCGCCCTTGAGCCCAGCCCTCGGGAAAAGCCCAGCAAGGGACAACCGCTGCGCACGCGGCCATTTATTTATATAGCCCAGCACTTAGCACAGCCCTGCCAAGGAGCATCTCTGAAGCCTCACCGCTCATCCCAACCCTCCCGCCTGCCCTGCCGGCTTTGGGCGAGCGCTCGCATGCTGCGCAGGAGCGGAGGGGCCAGGAGCRCCGCACTGGGAGCAAAAGGGCCGGTGACTCGAGTCACGCTCAGGGCAGGCGTGGAAAAGGGGAAGACAGCACCTCACATGAAGTGGGAGCGGTGCAGGATAGTGACCTACTTGCTGCTGTGAATTTCCCGGGACAACATGACTGGACAGGGCCGCGAGGGGGCTGCGCAGCRCCAGGGGGCTCCGCACCAAGGGTCCCACACCGGCCTGCTCCGGCCGGGATGCAGCAGAGCTCGGCAGCGGGGCCCGAGCGGGCTTGGCCTCTCGGATACYGCATGCCTCAAGCCTCTAATTTTCAACTACACCCACCATGTTCTACATACATATGTGTAGTACAGCCGGGTGAAACTAAGTAATCAAAAATTGCTACTGCTGAAGACTTACCAGGTGTTACTCGTAACATTCCCTTCTACAGGTGCACAGCGACCTCGGTTCTTCAAGGTGATAACACAAACACATTTCTGATAATCTCCCAATGGTTTACTCTCGATTTCCATGCATCTTTGCACCTGGCACATTCAAGCAGGCAAGTGAAATACTGTCAACATGACTTTKGACTACATATTTCCATCAGAAGATATATTTTCAGAACAGCCCAATTTCACACTGAACACTTACTTTAAACTATCCAAGTTTCATCGCACAGCTAAGAAAAATCCCAAAACCTAAACAAATCTTTTCAGTTTGTTAGGAAGGTTTCTCATCCTAAAGGGAAAATGGCATTGCAATCTCCAGATAGGCATAACAAAGATTAAACAGAAGGCATTTATTTATGTTTAACAAATAAGTCTGCAGAGTCCTTTCCTATCTAAKGCAGAGATCTGTTGCTGTCAAATTTTGAGAAAACCCTGGTCATATTGTTAAGTATCTTTATAATTCTCCACCTGGGCCACACAAAGCTGTTGAAATACCTGTGACTAGAGAACCTAAGTGACCAGGTCAAAAAAAAAGTTTTTTCAGCCACTGATTCCTCAAAATTACCTTTTTATTTTTTTTTTCAAGCACACTACTATGAGAAAAATGTGAAACACAGCAAAGATTAAAAAATCCATTTCACGGTTCCATCAAAGAGCACTTGAAAGATTTTCTTCTTGTCATAAGAATAGAGCTCAATATTGCTCAAGGAAGCTAATGCTACTTTTTCATATCACCACTCACTTATTCCATCCTCTTCTGCCAATGACCAACAGCCACAACATTGGCCAGAAGGCCCCAGGCAGCCCMCACATCTCCCACGCTGGCTACCCACTAGTTCTATGCAGTCTGAACAGCTTTGCTTTTTGCCCCTTTAGACTGCTACACAAGCACTGCACAGTAAACCTACCCGTTTTCTAAGCTACTACTGATTTTATCATCAGATCAGTTGCAGGTTAAAAAACACCATAGAAWTTTTATAGGCATTTCTGCCACAATTATGTGCTTTCACAGTCTGAAAAGGTGGACTCRCCAAGCGTGGGAAACAGCTACAAAACATCTCTCTGGTAATATCTCCTTGGTAACTCTGCAAAAACTAAATAGCRACTTTTACGCTCTCCGTGATTTAAATTTATTGTACTTTTTATAGCACCTACCTCAACTGATAACCTGCTTCACACCTGTTGCTAGAGCAGGCAGACCCATCACCAGCATCAGCCAGGGCATCGAAGACCAGTTACAGGAGCAGAGTCAGGGGCTGTTTCCTGTATAACCAGTCTCCAGGATGGAACCTGCTCTAACTGCTGGGTCTCCTCTCTAACTCTTCATCCATCTCTAAAAACAGGTTTAGCAGATACAATGTTTCAACATTCAATAGATAAACACTTCCACCTTTACACAGAAAAGGCATATCCTACCAACAGGTGCAGAATAGACCTCCTTGCCACAGGAATCTGCAGGATTCTATTAGAAGAAAGGACAGTATGATGGCATGTAGAGAAGAGCTTTTAAAATGATCTAGTTCTTCATGAGCTTTTCTTTCACCAAAAAAACCTCAAGTGCCTGCCTAACATCATCCTTTCTCAAGCAATGGGAGAACTTAGATAACATATTTCTTCCCAGTTCTAAACTTCCATTGATAAAAATGTCATCTTGAAAGAAAAGGAAGATATCAATTTTTTTTTCTTTTGTCTATTTAAATAATGAATCAATAAAGCATCAGGAAAKCAACAAACAACATCAATCTAAGTAAAACCAGCCTTAAAAGGTTTAGTCAATTTGTCTCAGGTCTTAAACTTGGCCTTTCCAGTTCCTTAATGTTTCCTTCAAATCATTTCTTTGGTCAATAACAAATTTTGTGAGTACTTGTAATCATGAATAAAAGCAGTTATTGGCACCAGTTAAAAGACAGGGTAGGCAAAACTAAATTGCAGACAAGCAAACAGCCTCCCAGAAGAAAGGCAAATTGATATTGCTCACTTAGTGCACAATCCACATGTGCCAACACACCAGTGTTTGCTCTGACACYTCAAGCAGCAAAGACTCTAGTGAAACAGCAACAGTCACCTCCTCAAGCAGCAGGTGAGAATGGGAAGATGACTGACATTGAAGTCACTTTGTAAAATAACTAGACCAACAACCGAACAGGGCTGCAGAGGTAGCAAATTAGGTCAATTTGTTACAAACTTGTCAAAAATGAATGCAGATTTTGCTCTGCCGACTACCTGTGAAAGCAATGACGTGCTCCAAGTAGCCTCCTTCTTGGGCAGGATGTGTTATGCAAAGCCAGACTGCTGACCAAGGGTTACACAGAAGCTCTTGAATTCATGGCTACTAGGAGTTAAGTGTAGCTAAGTGTAGCAAAGGGTCTTTAACTTCTCAAATTTCTTCGTTCCTGAAGCTCAGGAGAGGGCGCAGGGAAGGGATGACTCCCCAAAAGTTTTGCTAGGAACCCTAAATGGGCTGAGTGTCTGGAGRACGTTGGGACTCTCCTTCTAGATAGATGAGAAGCTAATATCCCAAGCTATGTTTAGGGACAGAAGCCAATACAGAAGCTGTGAAGTTAACCAGTAGAGTATGCTGGCAGAATATTTACAACATGCACACTCAGCTCACTACAGCTCAGAATTTATCCACTGAAGTCATTTTAAAGTAAGTTTTTTAAAAAGAAGTCCACAGTTTACTAAAAGAAAGAAGAGTGATTTTCATCATCCATTTTTGATGGAAATTATTCCCACTATGCCCACAACAAGTATTCACTGCCCTAGAACGCATTTTCAGATTAGGTCTGTAAACAATATCATGTGACATAACAYGCAGAACACGCTTGGGTTTTGTCACAAAACATGCCACAGCCTCATTAGAGCAGTCTTAAAGGGGTTAAAGGCTGGTAAAGAGAAAAACGGTGTCCCTACAAATAAACCTGATTTTCTTTCCCAACTATACAAACTGTTGCATATATTTTCCTCTCTAGCAATCTCATTTTCATTGTTTCACATTGCCACCCTGAATAGTAATTTGGCTGTGAATAATTCCCCTCATCATAATGCAGATGTCAGCTCCAAGCTCTAAAGGGCCAAGCTATGGAGTATGCAGCAGCTCTGGTTTAAAATGCAGGCCCTTGCAGGCAGAGCCAGCAGAGCATGTGGTTTTTATTTTTCAGCTCTTTCAAACAGATTGAAAATTCCACAGGCTAAAGAATCTTGAATAATTTAGAATGCTGCTTAGAGTTCTCCTTAGCTACAAAAAYGTAAGAGGAGATTTATTTTTCACTTCGTTTTGCTTTGCTGGATATACCTGATCCCTAGATAGTGGCAATTCCTTTGTAGGAGCATTTATGAACATATAGGGATAAGAGAAGCAAAAAATCCCATTTCAGGAGAACAGATGGATTCATCATGCTAGTGCAGCTGAAGAACAATTTCACCTCTGAATAAGAACAGCAGCAGGGCTATTTTTCCGGTTTTGTGACAGAAGAATACAACTAGACTGTAGGACTTGCTCTGCTACTCCGAGCTAACACAAGTCAGGTAGGCAGAGCAGAAATTAGCCCACAGTTGCCTCAGGGGAATGGTGCTGGGGCACCATGACGGACAGCAATCAGAAACAAACAGCTACATGTATTTATTCAAGTGCATTAGTGGTATTTAGAATGGTTTAAGTTAGATGTTTGAAGAATTTACTATGTGTGGACCTCCCTTGCATAAAACACCTTTACCCCACGAGGGGGTAAGTCAATGCCAGATCCTTCRCTATGTTTCCTTGCTCCTATGCACRYGCCTTGCCTCAGGCTGCAACAAATCCTCAAGTGGTGTTTATGTTGCACTTCATTTTCCAAACAGTCAATCCGCAGCACGACCTTGATCATGCCAAACAACCTGCTCCATTGACTGCAGTCCCACGGGTCAGCATTCCTACCTGTTAAAAGACACATGCTATATGCATAGACTGGGGGAGCAAAGGGAATATGAATCAAAGCTCTATATGATTAATAATGTTTGTGATCAAGAAAAGCCTACAAGAAGCAAACAGCAACCCCACCAAGCTGTCACTAAGTCAGCTGCAACCCACCCCACCACGAGGGGAAAGCTGAGAGCAGAAACACAGGGCGAGGCAGCAATGCCAGCTGGGCCTCTACAGCAAGTGCTGGGGGTGGCAGCCCTACATCACACCCAAAAACCAGGAAACTTGTCTCATCGTGATTCTCAAGGCCATGATGGAAGCAGCAGACCCCTTTGTGCAGAGAATTCYATTTTTAGTAGTGACTCCTTCAAGGTAAAATCAAAAACTACTCACAGTCAATCATCCTCTGGTGAGTATGATTAGGCAACTCAAGTGTTAACATTTTGCATTAGACTTTCATGCTTTCAGTGTTTTCACTTTGTGACTCATTCCTGGAATAATTGAAAATACAAAAYAAAAAAGCTTTAAATGGAGACAAGCCATATTAATTTATGCATCCGTCTGATAAGTGCTGCAGTTATTTGCAATGTACTTGCAGAAAAATATTACTGTGTTATCTGAGGCTCAAACCACTTCATTGTTTCCTTAATACTTATAGTGATGAATTATAATGACATGAAAACCCACCAAAGCATAGCTCTATTAAGTGGGGAATTTACTTTTAACAGCATAGACTAAAATCAATGCCTTAATTGAATTTGCTGCAAAAGCTACACCACCAAGCCTGGTGAACAGCACTGAAATGTCTTGTTTTGAACATTGCGTGTTCAGAATGAACATCAGCTTAGTGCCATATGAAGACATAGAAGTATTTAGGCATCTAGAATAATTAGAACAGATGATTCAGGCACGAAGGAAAAGGGCATGGAGATGATGCAAACCTCCACACTCACCAAAACAGATGTGTTATGTCAGAAGGCAATGTTCAGCAGATGAAGTTTAAGACTTAAGCTTTCATTTGCAAGAAAAAATGTATCCCTTATAGTTGCAGAAGACGAGAATCATGACAAGTATTTAAGAAGGAATTTTTTGAACTCAAAAAAAAAAGAGCTCATTGTTTGAGGATAATGAGGGAGAAAAGAATGAATGAGTCTGCAAAATATTAATATACTTGAACTTCATATCTTGAACCTCTACTTGTCAGTCAGTTGTCTATAACTCAGTTTTTAGACACGTCCTTCTGTCTACCTCTCAAAATGTTCATATTACCCACTAATTTGACCAMAGACTTACAAGCTGGCTCTATAGAAATTTAGCCATCAATAACTCAGCAATATCACCACTCTAGAACTCTTTCTTTACATGCAAGTAACCTTTAGGTCTCAGAAGAAAAGGTTGCTCTGTAGGYCTGAGTGCCACAAGGAGGAAGCTAGTTTCTTCTTCACTGAAAAGCCTTTGGTCTTTTCTACAAGCCCAAAGACAGCTCGTAAAACAGACTGGACTCTCTGGCACAGCTGAAATGAATGAGGGATAAAGTTTCACTACTTCCTTACCTGAATTCTGACTGTCCCATCATTACTTGGAAAAGCTTTAGGATCGCTCTGACTGGCACTAGTTGAGAGAGTCCCAGATGGCTGTTATAGCTTCCAGATAAGCACTTGGCCTTATCCTGGCACAACAAYTGTGCCAGCATCGAAGAAAGCTGTGAGGTAGCACTGACTGTTTTTGCAGCAACAACATTTGCCAATATTTACTTGAGGAAGAGGAGTGGCAGATGGTGACAAATGAGTCAACAATAACTCAAAATTTTTTTTAAACTAACCCTGACACAATCCCTTGAGACTGCCAGAGATCCCCCACAAYGGACTGACTCCATTGCCTCAATTTTAAGGAGAGGTTATATACAAACTTGAAGGTGCAAAGTCAAATTGGGGGATATTTTATAGGGCTCCTTTGTTTAATCTCCATTTACGCTTGCAAATTTTCAAAATTGCAAACTAATTTAAACTGTATTACAACTTATGTTTGCAAACATGGACCTTGAAGCCAGAAAGCATTTCTGGAAGGTCAAGTCACATTACCATTCACTCATAAATCATTTCTTACAAGTCAATGTTCACCTTTTTTTTTCCCCTCCTATATTAGACATTGTTAAACATCCATACCCAGAGTCAGACATAACAGCAGCTGAGACGCCAAGCTGAGCAGATAACTTGTGCGATGCTGAGTGATTCATTCCTTAAATAAGAGAAAAAAATCTTATAATTGACTAGCAAGTTAGTATTTTAGTATTGAAATACATTTCATTCTCCCTCCCTGAAATAAAAGGTGGATTAACATTTAAGGAGTGTGTTTTTCCCGGGAAATATACGAGAGCRTCCATTTGTTGCGACAGAGTGGCCATTAGGATGATTAAGGGAACTGATGCAGCTCTCATGAGGAAAGGTCAAGAGAGCKGGGACCATTTAGCCTCGAGAACAGAGGGCTCAGGGGAGTTTTATTAACAGGCACAAACATCTAAAGAAAGCAGGACACCTTTTTTCAGTGGTGGCCAGTGACAGGAGGTAATGGACCAAACAAACATAGCAAGCGTCATCTGAACAGGACATTTTTTTTGTATTTTCCTTCAAACTATGAAAGTGTCTGGAACCTGGAACAAAGTACACAACCTCTCTGAACATCTCCTTCCTTGGAGATCTTCAAAAGCCATTTGGGTTCAGTCCTTGGCAACTTGCTCTAGGTGAGGCTGCCTGGGCAGGCAGGTTGGACTGGATGATCTCCTGAAGTCCCTTCCAATCTCAAGCCTTCTGTGATTCTGTGAGATTCCCACATGGAGAAAAGGGGAAGAAAAGGCAAGGCAGGAGCAGACAAAGGGAATGCGAGCTCTGGTTCCCTTTCAGAAATATATCTCATGAGTATCCCTTCATTTTGCCTGCCAGCAGATTAACACACATTGYCTTCTGTGACTGTCATGCCACAGTGGGCTTACAGTAACACACCATATTCCCCTAAATTCTCATCTACCCAGTACCATACTTAACCACAGTAGACCCTGGCCACAGAAGGGCTTAGTCATTTCCTTCCAACCGCACGCCTCACACCAGTTCGCAGCCCTGTAACAGAAGTCTACGGGGAAATGTCCCAAACAAAGCTCCAGGGACATTTTCACTGCACATTCCCACTTTTACACTTCCAGACGCTCCCCCCAATTTTGCCCCAATATTCAGTGCYAAATCTGGACGTTGGTTCTAGGACCCATACCTGCTGCTGTTCAGCAACGTGTACACAAGGCAGCAATGAAGARGAGTTTCAGCAACGCACGGGAAGCCCCAGCACGGGAAGGCTCAGTGCAAGGATGCTGAGAGCTGAGCTGAGCAAGACAGTGGTGCTCATCCAGCCTGCAGAATGAGTATTCTGCTGTCAAGCTCAGCAGCTTGATAGCATTATATTCCAGATAAGATGAGCTGCACCAGTACTCTGAGAACATCCAACAACTATAGAAATGACCCCCGCTCCGCGCCCCCGTCTGTATTCACTTTTGCCATGACTACCTAACAGCAAGAGAACTTTAGCCACTGGAAAACAACAAAAACACAYGATGAAGACCCACAAACTTCTCTCATTGCTAGTTATTTTTTAGTCATCTTTCCTGTCCTTAGCCATGTACTTTAATTTGATCTATGTACCTGCACACTTACATATTGCCTGAAGCTTGATTTGTGAGAGATAGAAGCAAAGATTCTTCTACAAGCACCCAATACCTGCTTGGAAAATGAATGCATCATGACTCGGTTCTTAGGTCCTAAAAGACAAATYGTCACTTGCTAGAGTGGCTGTACTCATTCATAAATGGAAAAAAAAACCCCAAACCTCCAAGTTAAGGAAACAGTGTATTTCCCAAAGCTTAACTGTGAACATTATTTTGAATTATTTCAGCACATGATGTCCAAACACACTCAGATCTCTCCCAGACACACTACATTTCCCTATTAGTAATTGCATCATTTTCCAGATGACTTGGAAATTACAGCTTAGTGAGTACAGAAGCAAATTACTATACAGATACTGCTCTGGTTGARGAGACAGAAATAGGGATGGCATTCACTTTATAACTGCATGGCATTTACTATCAAGCATGAAAATCCCCCACCATGACATGCTGATTACCATGCACTGTAATTTAACAGCCAGCTGTGCCATGCTGGAATTCTGTGCCTTGTAATCCATACTGCAGAAACGCTCTATTTTAGTGCTGCTTCTACCTGCTAAACTGCAATTTGAGAGTTTGAAGCGTAGAAAGCCCCCAAAGTATCAAGAGCAAAAAAGAAAAAGAAAAAAAAATCCTAATGGATACTATTTTGAACTACACTTATTGAGAGCAAAGTGGAGTTAGATGGGTTAGTTACAGCAATGGCAAGGAGCCCTGTGTGCTGCTCCCTATGCAGGGACTCCTGCAGCAAACACCGTTTCCGAGTGCCCTGACAGCTCAACATCATTATCAGCACAAGGSGATTAGAACAGGAACAAGCTGCAACTTCTTTCAAGCAAGTGCAACAGAAGGAAGTCAGGTCTAAAGAACTACATCGCCACAATGAAGGTCCTGAGTTGACTAGGAACAGAGACTTAAGAAATTTAGGCTAATCTTTATCCTAATCTTTCTCCCTTTACTCCTATTGCATTGGTTCAGAGTCAAAACAARGCACAATACTGTGGTCTGCAACAGTAGCTAATTCAAGAATTGCACTTCTGATGCAAACAATTTTTATAGTGCAATAGGAATATTCACCTTCTACAGGTCCAAAATGGTTAATTAAGATAAAATCTTTATAATAAAAATCAAGAACTATGAGGTTGTCACCTCATTAGACTTGCAGTAATTAGAAATACAAATGAGGTTTAGTTGTGAGCTGCTAACAGTGGGAAAACAAAAGACTCACTCTTATGGGCAGACCAGAAAAGTGCTGAAATAAAAGAAATAAAATAATTTAATTGAAACATTGCCTCACATTCAAAAACCCAAACTGTAGCCTGGCAAAATGTTTTCTTCACTGGAAAAGAGATAACATCTTAATCTAGTATTTGCTGAAGAAGGAACTACAGCCTCCTTGACACCCTTCCGTTGGAAGGAATTCTGTTTTCTAAGAATTGCATCGAGAAAAACACAAACAAAAAAAGAAAGAGGAAACTGAACAACTAAAAGCAAGTTTGTGGCCAGTTACTATTTAAATCACCAGCAAGGCTAGACACATTTGTTCAGAGTGGCCTCAGAGCTTCCAAACTGCTTCTTGTTTCGGTCCTCTGTGCTTACAAACCATGCCAATCCCCGCCTCCCCGGGCRAGGATTCCCAGCTGCATGGCAGCATCCAGGCAACACTGCATCCAAGGCCTGGAGCTCTTGATGGCAGCTCCCGGCTCCACGACTGCTCTGGCGTGGAGCCAGCGGGGCGCGGAGGCACCTCGCTCACTGCCTCACTCGCATACGCGGTCAGTCTCTGGGGTAGCCTCTGGGTTCAACCTGGCTCTGCAGACGTTTTATCCGTGACACACAGAGAATTATTTCACCACATCCCTTCCTCTGTGTGAGCCATGTACACGGCTTATCTCAAAGCTCTTTCACTTCCCTCCATGCCTCATCCTAAGCAACATCCTGTCCTTCTACAGAGGAAGGGTAGCGGGCCCAGGCCGGCACAGCAGCAGCCAGCAGCGGCATTAGCAGGGAGCTCCCAGTGAGCTCAGCTGCCTTCTGCCTCCAGGCACTAAGGCTGCTTTCCCCACACAAGTCTCAGGATCTCTCCTAGCATAGCCTCAGCCCCATGCCTGGATCACCTGGGTGCTGAGCATCTCTGCTCTGCCTTTCACACTGATTAACAGTCCAGCTCCACGTGTAACTCRGGGTACTCCAAGGAAAATTGACGGATTCTAGGACAGCTGTAGTTGCACTATGCACCTAGGCTTGAGCTTGACCTCCCTGGCTACCCAGAGACTGAACTTGAATATTATATTTCACTTGAATAGGACATTTCATAAGTTTTTCACTGTAGAAGTTGACAGTTCACAAGTGCTTCCCATAYGCAATATGAATTAATGCATTTAGAATTAAATGCATAACAGTAGTTAAATCAAGGCCCAACTCAGTCTGCCTTTTTTTGGATTTGGGAACCTCCCATAACACCATTATGGAGGCCCTGAACACACTATGCACAATACATATTATCTCATTCAGTTGCAGGAGGAAAAACACAATCTTCCTGCTCAGACTTTAAAGAATCCTTCAGGTCTTACCACAGGAAACTCTCYGAGGCAATGTGTGCTGCAAAGTGCTATTCTGCAGGACCAAAGAATATATTTTTCTATACTAGTATGGTAGGCTTCCAAATGCGTCCCCTCAGGAAAACCACACATATACTGTTGTTCTATCTTTTAACCAAAATGAATTTCTGTCTSTATTTAGTAGTGGCACACAAAGGGGAAAACATATTTCTGCTTCGAATTTCCCCATCAACGTTGTTTGCATTCCTATTACACTGTACTTGCACAGGAAGACACCTGCTCCTAGGATATCCAGARCTATCGCTCAGGCATCGCTCTTTTATTCAATAGTGTCCAGGGTGGCTGGGCTAGTGAGAATTGCCAGGATGTCCAGATGTGCAGAACCGGATGAGGGCTGCCAGGCTCTTACATCAGTGTCCAATTCAAGAATTTCATATACTGCTTTATAGAGTTGCTTATATTAAAATCATAAAACGATAAAATGGAAAGATGGGGTCATAATTTTTAACTATTCCTTAGTTTAGACCAAAACCAAGATTAGCATTTTTACTTGTATTTTTTTTTTTATCCACAAAGAGGATTTGACTATGATCAGGGTGTGAATCTCAGCCCATGAGAGGGTGTGATTCTGCGACTTGCCAGACCCACTGCATACAGGTATTCTGAAGACTGCACTACCTAGTACACATACGGGTTTGCTTGTTCGTATGAGTTTCCAAGCAACAAAAAGTAAATTACCAGAAAATATGGGGGGGAGTAGAGGTGTGGAAGTAGGAGAGAAAAAACACCAAAACAAAGCTATTAACAAAACTTCTTTCAGGACACACAGCAAGTCTGTTTCAATGCTAAAATTCTATAGCTCAACAATTCTCRGACTGAGAGTTCCAAACTCAAGTAGAATATGCTCTTGTTTCTCATAAGAAAAAAGACCTCTAGATGTCATTAAAAACAACTCATTATCTTCCATCTATTGTCAGGCTCCCCACCAAAAGAATTGTTCAAAATTTGGGATAAGCTAATACCTTAGTACCGATTCAAACAGACAAGACAAGCCAGGAATAGTAACAATTGCAGTCGCTCTCACCGGAGCCTGTGCCAGGAGGGCACTGGTGCCAAGGGGAACATTCCTCGCAAGTCAGTCCCATGAGCGCTGCAGGCAGCAAGGACCTGGACCAAACTCCATGTCCTGCCTGGTCGGGCTGCATCCTGGAGTACCTGCAAAGCAGCACCGGGCTGTTCTGTGAGCTCCCCAGTACCAGGGCCATTCCTTCCTCCTCTGCACAAGGGAGGTTGTGTGGTAAATGGAAGCATTTTGCTAAAGTCTGTGGCATAAAGGCAGAGAAGAAAAGAGCTCCCTTTTCTCAAACATTTGTTTTTATTTGTTAGGATGCATTAGGCTAGGCTCCTTGATTTMAAATATTGTTTCATAGTTCAAAGCAAGCCCACCCAATTTACCTCCCAAGTTTTTGGTTCTGCATTCCCTGATACTATTCTCATGTACGTAAGAGATAGCAACGCACTGCCCAGTCACTTAATACTGGAGTAAGACAGCAGCCCCTTTGCCAGGCCACCTTACTGCATGAATAGAGCATTCATATGACTGTCTACTAAAAACCTTTTCAGGAAAATAGAGGAAAATAAAAGAACAACTTGTTCCACCTCCTATTGTTCACAGGAGCTGCATACACTTTTTCTCCACACCAAGCACAGTTCCCTACATAGACAAGTTCAGACAGTTTCAGACTCTGAGTCTGCACAGCTCCAATTTCAAGGATGATTAATTACATTTGACTTTCTATCACCTGAAGRGTACTCTAAGACCAATTTCCCTGAGTATTTAGAAGTTGCAATTTGCTCAGTAAATGATGGCAACCTGCTGCTACGAATTTAACAAGCACATTTACCTTACTGTGTTCTGTCATCTCTGACCTTCACATAAAAAGTCAAGAAAAAAAACACACCTGTCTTAAAATCTACCCTAGTTAATGATCAACATCTTAATTCAAGTCACAAGCTTAAAGATGTGAAATCTTTCACAAAAAAAATTTGGTCTGTTTTAGTAGAAGATACTAATACCTCATCAAAARCTTGCTTCATCAAGCAAGCAAGCTTCATCAAACTTGCCAGATGTAGTAAAAATCAGTAACCCAGTGGTTACAYTCACCTAAGATATTGGAGACGGAGTCAAGACACTGATTTACCCCTGTGTAACAGGAGGTTAATGTCTGCTCACCGTGTTAGTGGTCATGCCTGAAGACAATGACTTTGAGAAAGCYCTTGGTGGTTCAGCTGGGTGGAACTGCACATCTCCAGAAATACTCCAGCAATTGTGACCCTGCCAAAGGCCCACTTTTGGAAGGACATTACAGCAACAAAGTATTCTCAACATAGGTGAGAATACAAAACAAAACTCACTTCTACCTTTGCTTCAGAGTCCATGTATATGAAGCATTGAATATTCTGAATTCAGGGAGGCTGTCTTGTTTTCCATGCTGCTGTTTTGTAATCCAATCTGTAGTTACATGCCTGACAAAATGATAATATGATTTGCTGAAAGGATATTTTTCATGTTTTATGGTGGTGCATTTTTTCAGCAAGAACTCAGATCTGTGCATCTTTACCTAAAAAAGACTACTATAAAACATTCAAGCAAAGTAGTTAACTGAGCACAAATAAAAACCAAGAATATTATATGCTGCTTAATATTGCAGACATCCTTGCTAAAATATTTCTTAGCCGTTATGAGGAAGATCTTAAAATGGAAAAAAAGGTATTTAAGTCGTAAAAGCAGAACAATATTGTCTAGATAAACCTTTTTAAGCCTAAAGCAAATTAGCTGTAATAGACCCTTTCAGAGACAAGTTCCAAATTCCTCCAAATTAAACATCAATTTAGGTCACCAGATTAAAAGAAGCTTTGCTGTTTCTCTGGAAGCAAGTCTGAGGCTCTCAGCCAGTTTCTAGAGAAAAGTTACTCATCGAAAACATGTCCTATGTGGCATTCACACTGTGGGGGTCAGAGGAGACCAAAGAGTGAAAATATACAGAGCAGTTCCCTTAAACTGCTCTGAGGAGTGTTTGTAAATGTGACTGAGGAGCGCAGGCTACGACAGCACATCAGGAGCATAACCCCCTTTCATTCAGATGGGGCTATGCAATACAATCCATGAATAAAAACAGATTTTACATTATTGTTCATGTTGATTTTTCTCAAAACATTTAACATTCAAGTAGGTGGGAGGGAGAGCTCAGATGATTCATCACTGAACTTCTCACTCTTGAGCTGAAAGCCTGTTTATAGCATATTCAAGCACATAGCAACTTACCATTACACTGTGGCTTTCTATTCAGCACAGGCTTTCTTTTATACAATCCTTCCCCTCAAACTACACCTGAGATAAGCAAGACTCCTGCCTAACTGGAACCCTGCAGGAACATATCACTCTTTTATAAGATAGAGCTATTTACACAGACCCCTGGGAGGCTGGGCACTCTTGAGTGTTTTGCGATGACAGAGGGAGAGGTGTTGAAGTCTAAGATGACCCCAGAGCATGGCCAGGACTGCAGACATGTGCAAGCCACCGGTCACGCACCCAGGCTGAACCATCTGGAATTTCATGAATTACCAGGTCTCATTCCTCATCTAAGGTCCAGCCTGCAGTCAAAAATATTTCATCCAGTTACTTAGATGAAAATTTTTCAGTTTCAMTCATATGTTGCTCTAAATGTAAGGGATGAAGCTGGACACTGGGTAAAGGACATAGATTTTGATAGGCTACAAAGAAATATTATTTCCTAAAGGGGAAAAAAAAAAAAAAAAAGGAAGTGCAAGAGGGAAAGGATGACCTCTTCCTCAGACATCTTGTATTATATATGAGCCTCCAAAAACATCTGAGCCACAGGTTTACTGCCATCAGTGACTGGACTTGGTACTGAGTGCCCTTTATGCATGATCCACTTCTCTCATGCTGCCTGATCCCATTAATGCCATGCCYGAAAATCAATGACCTCCTTGGGCTCTCTATATGAGCACACAAACACACATYGCTCCAAACTGCCTTGGCTGCTTTAAAGATACAGGAGGGGGAGGGCAGGTCCATTGCCTGGTACATTTGCAGTCACCCAGCTCAGGCAGGCGGTAAAAATAACCCTCTTGGAGAGCACAGGCATCCATTTATCTGCTTGCCTTTCCACCTGTTAACATTTTTCAGAGCAGCACTCTGTCTGGAAATGACACTGTGCTCATGTTGAACTCTGTGTGCTTTCCTGARCAAGACGTGACTCACGCCTCTGAGAAGTGTAAATATTAAACCTGTTTCAGCCATGGAGGCTTAGGCTCACATCTAATACAGACAGGCAGTGGCAGAACTGGAGAGACAACAAAAATCTGGTCATCACTTTTATTTTACCTGAAGGAAATGTTGGTACTCTGATAGTATTCTCAAGAAATAAGATATAATCTGAAAGATATCACTAAATAGAGGCAGCAGTCTCTGCTCTCTACAGGATGCAAAACTATTCGCACCAGTAATTGGGCCATCTTAGTGGTCCTTAAGGCACTCTTCTCCCTCACGCCTGTCACAAGGGGTTTATTCACATGTCTCTACATTGCAAGTTCTGCTTTTAGGCTACTCTCAATTTACTTGTAATAGTTCTGAGGACAATTTAGGGGCAAGGAGGCAGGGAAATGCAGTAACAAGTTACTTATTAAAGGATATTCCTATTGTCCAACTATCAAGATACCRAATCATCAAATGAAGTGAAACAGGCAGATTATTACTGAAACAGTAGTCAAAAATATTGCAGATATGCTAAACATGCATAGAGAAAGACAGACATGGTAATACAATCATTCAGGCACTGAAAACTTCTCATGCAAAGCAATTGAAAATGTTTTAGTTTTGACACACTAGCCTCCATATAAAAGAGGATGTGGTAGGACTGCAGAAGGGAAAGAAGGCTCTACGTGTTTGAGAAGTGTGGTAGCTCAGGAAAATTTCCCCTCAGTGCAGAAGTGCAAGGGTCAGGAAAGTCACCACACAGAGCATAGTTCAGCTGYATATAATTCACTGAGAGAGGGGGAAACAAGACGGAAAACAGCTATGACTATTAAAAATTCAGAAGCCACAGCACAACAATGTGGAGACTGCACCTTTACACATTCTTAACCCTCATACTCACACCGTTTTCTACAGTTCCAGCCTCACTGCTACCTCCTCAGCTTGATGCAGAGCACAGGTGATGCCCATCACTTGCACAAGCCAGTACAAGGCCTTAGCACCATATGACACTGATAGGCTGAACAGTGCCAGGTCACAGGAATTACAGTCAGCCTCTAAGCCATCTCCAAGGCCTCTAATCCTTTTCCCCCTTTTCGGGGAGGGATGCCCCTTTCCCTCCCCCAAAATACAACAAAACAGCTTGTAACCGTTAGGACACAGCAGCTGTGACAGGTGAAMAACTCACCTTCCCACACAGGGGACTCCACAGCTCTAGCTATAACATTCTGGCAGAAGATACTGGTATCAAAACAGCCAAGTTCTCCAAAGGGGACTGTAAACTATTTTGCCACCTATTTCATGATCATTTCTGACSCAGCAAAAGGCAAAATGAGCAAGTTAACACTTCAGAAGGAAGTCAGTGTAAATATATACCCTCTCACAGGAGAGTGCTGCAGCAAAGCATGGCAGGAAAACAGCAAACCCTGGTGAAGCTTCTTTAATAGAGTAGCCTGCAACACATGCAAGCATCATATTTCTGTCAACAGCTAAGGGAAGACAGGAAGAAAACGAGATTGCATTTCCCCAAGGCTTTGCTCAGGGGCAGAACTCACCTGTGTATGTGCCAGTTACAGCCAAGTAAAAAGGATAAATWCCCCCAAGTAAATAGGGGAATGGATCCTCCTCCAAGCTCAGACTCTGATGCATTTTCTTCTTGTGTGACTGACACAGACAAAACACAAACATAGGGTTTTCCAAATAAACACTGCAAACAACCTCACTTGAGGGAACTCTGAATCTAGCTTTAGTTTCCCACAGAAAACCAGCAGCCTTAGACTTCCAGTCTGAATTGCTTATKTTAGATCAAGGAAAATGCTTTCATAAATCTTTGTATTATAAGAACTTYGGTCTTAGTCCCGCAAAACACTGAGTCTTTTGTTCCACTAATGCCAAATGCACTTCAGTGGTAAATATCTCATACTTTTACTGCTGCTAAACTGGTTTATATTTTGTTTTCGTGCAATGGCCTTACTAATTCTGAGTCCTCCAYCTATTCATAGGTGCTAGCAAGCTAGACCTGCAGTTCAGCCATAAAGAACATTGTCACCTAGAGCACATCAGGTTGCTACAACATTTGGCCAATTGTCCTATGAAATTTAAGTTACAACAGCCTCCTCACTGCTGATACTTCAATTTTGACAGCTTCAAGTAAAAATGGCACTGCTCTAAGTTCCTATTTCAATACACTACATCTAGTTTCCCAAGTAAAAGACATCTGGTTCTTTCGATATTAGCAGTTGTATTATCTCTGAAAGTGCCACTTAAAACTCAAGCCCACCTGTCTTTTTATTCCTTCCCCCCTTCCAGGCATATTCCAAACCATACTTATTAAGACTGTTAAGAAAAGTCAATGTCTTCTGCTTTTTATTCCTATTGTGCCATTCAGGGAATGGAAGTTGCCTTTGCTTTCACAAATAGACACTTTTAACAGGGATTCTCACATTGCATCTTTCCTGAAGCACCTGAGCTCTTTARGTAATCAATGAACTCTGGTTTCATTTTCTAATTAGATCTTGCAGCAATAGCAATCAAAAATAGCTTTTACTTAAAAACAAGATTTGAGATAGATGCCAAGAAGCAACCAATTCTAAAGTCAATTCACACTTACCTTCCAAGAGTCAAACTGTACTGTAAAACTTTACTTTAAAAAAAGTATGAGTTACTTTAAATGCACAAATGATCTGACCRTTTGAAACAACATTTCCCTGAATTATCACAAAATTACGTGATTTTTTTCTACAGAAGTTTGGCCATTGGCWTTCCATCATCACACAGCTTTATATATATTTTTCTATTATATATAGTTCAAATACATAAAATTATTTTTATTTCATAATTATATATATTTATATATAAACACAAAACGCACAAACTCAACACATCTCTTCTGACATTTCTCAATAACAGCAATACTTCAAGATCTTCAARGCTTCAACCAAAATCAAGAATTCTTATATTGTCCTTCATATATATATATGAATAAAATCAAATATCATATCCTGCTGTATCTTATTTTGAAAAGCTCATTTCCCAAGTTGTTCAGGACAATCTCTAAGAGCCACTATCTCTGGGAATACTAAATCCCACGAGCATAGTAGCCATGACTTTCTTTATAAAAAACTTATATAGACATTATTCACAGGACAAGTGCATATGATATTAAGAATTATAAAAAATCTAAATTGCCTCCTAGCCCTGTACACTGGCCACAAATAGAGATCAGGTCAATGAAAACAAAATCTGTGAGTACATTGTGGCCTTTAATGGGAGGATTAGAAAACATGTCAGGCCATAGAAAAATTGCATAACTAAGAATCAAGTGTTGTGACTCGATCTACTTTCCAGGCTTTCAGAATCAGGGATCCCCATTTCAGAGCTTCTCCTCCCCCAAGCTGGAAAAAAGAAACAAGAAATGTTCATTCAAGAATCTTTATSATGTTAAATAATGAGAGAACTCAAGAATGCTGGTTACAACAGTAAGACTAAGAATAAAATGGATAAAATTTAAGAGTAAAATGCTTTGAACAATGAGCTAAAAGAGAATAAAAAACTACCTAAATTATTTACCTCTAGAATTTTTTTCATCTGACAATATACAAATTTATGCTACTCAAAAGAAAAAAAAATAACACTCCAGCCTAGAAACACCAAGCCATCATGAGCCTCTTGGGAATAATATTGTCACAGGCAAACTCTTTTAAGGCTTGGCTGGCTGATCCCTGGTCTTGTGGCCATGGCTAGACAGGTCATCGGCAGTTGCCTTGTGYCTTAAAATGTCTTTAGTCCCTTGTGTCAGGTACACAAGCAGCCTGCACGCTAAGGAGGTTACAGTATTACAGGCGTGGGCRAAGAATTTGTGTGTCAGACTGTGGGTTTATGACAATTACATTTGCCTACAGGTTTACACCCATGGTGATACACATGGCATGAAGAAGCCTGACCTGTCACTGAATTTGCAGCTACATTTTACATTTTAGTATTTTTGATCAGGCTACAAGTGATTTGTTTCGAAAGGAAGTTTTATAACAGCTTTCAGGGACACAATTCTCATGAAGCTTTGGATCATTCTATGCACATGGAAATGCGCAGAGTGGCATGAGCAGCAGTGACAGATCACTTCCATTATAAAGTCCACTCTTGACCCTGGCAACTTCAAAAAAACATTCCTAAGATTCCAACTGCCCTCTCTTTACATTGCAGGTGAGRGGGCAATGCCTGTCTCTAATGCATTATTCTAGAAATAAAGCAGCAGAGGAAACAGTTMAATACAGAGACAAACCTTGTTTGATTTTGGACAGGGTGGGAAATCCATGTAGAGTGCAAGGGAGGAACAGAGTGCAGCTCTCCTGCCTGCAAAACTGTTGCTGTATACCCAACTCCCTGGAGTGCTCCTGCATTGTCCATACATTTAAATGCACTGGCAGTGAGAAGGAATGGTAATTGAAAGCATTTAAAATGCTTCATGCTGGCTCAAAGCTATTTGTGATCCATTACCATCATTTTAAACGTAATTCAATTTATATCTGGATGTTTGGATGTACTTTCAAGTTATTTCGTACACAGCAACAATGCAGTTCGTTTATCATAATGGCTACTTCTTTCTTACGGCTTCTTTCTCCCTTGTTTCATCTAATTCTGAAGCTGAATGCTTCCTAAATTACATTTTCCTAAATTGGCCTTCCTAAACTGGTATGTGTATATATATACACACACATATGTACGTATACATGGTGTGTATGTGCACACACTAATTTAGATGTTCCTGCAGAAGAATGAAGCCTAGGACATCATGCACASACACTGGACAAGATTCTTTACATAGCTCCTCTGTGACAAAGTGCCTCAACMCTTGGCCTCCACCCAGACCCCCTCCTCCTGCCCTGGTTCCCCAGGGAGCTCTACCTCTGCTCACTGCCTGTTGGTGCTCCCTGTTTTCATGCTCCTGGGCCTTGCTGGARCCCTTACCAGCTCCTGCCAGGCTGGATGGACCCTGAGCAGGCACAACCTGGTTCTGCAGCTTCAGTATACTGTACTAGCCATCTTGTTGGGTTTATTTGCTCTTCTCCTAATGCTCTCCTATCTTCCTGCCCAAGCAAGCTCTGCAACACAGGCTACGGGCAGCTGAGGCAAGGTACTTCAGGAGGCACAACCAACATCTGGCCTGGGTTGCCACTCTGCTCCCTCTCCCAGTGTTGGCACTGGACAAAAAGGATGGCAGCAGCTGGGCCACGTCCACCTTCCTTCTACAGCAGGGCTGGCTGTGGCAGGATCCAGCATCATTTGCAGGATTTCAGTGCAAAGGCCACAGCCTCCTACTTGTGTACAGCATCTCCAAGCTCAYGTCCTTGCACCACACTGAAGACTGTGTAAACACAGGCCTCACTACTATAATCAACATCACTGCTTTGGCTTTTGCGTGCAGAAAGCTGAACCAAATAGTCAAAACTCACCCTCCTTCTGCACTGACTTTAAAAATAACAATAATAAAAGTAACGAAAAAAACATCACTTGTTTCCTGGTGCTGAACAGAACAAATACTCTTAAATAAAGTCTAGTCACAAAATCCACAGAATGTATTATCTGCTGTGCTACTGAGCTGACCACTACATACATAGTGGATATAGCAGTATCTTCTCAGCTTTTGGGTAAGAAAGGCCACATAAAACACCATGCGCTCTTGCACTGACAGGTTTACCTCCTAACACAGCACACGACAACCAGCACTCATACCTCACATCAGCTTTGAGACATGTGGCAACAATAAAAGGTGCTTCCAGACCCCCGCAGCTGATATTTTACATATTCACACGCAAGAATTTGGACACCCTGCCTCCAAGCTCATTTCATAAACACTTAAACTGTTGGCTTTTGAGGCTTGAGTCACACAAATCTATGATCACAACTCCCTTTGTTCAAGTCTTAAACTGGCATTACTGGGATATTTTGCAACTGGACAACTAAGAATAAGGGTCAAGTCTCCCGCAGGGAGAGTCACCCTCAGTGCCCTCTCAGCTGCTRCACCTGAAACACTCTGTCCTGGCGTTAAGCTCTGTAGCCACGAGGTACTACAGGCAGCTCTCAAACAGCTTTACCAACACATGCAAGCATAGCACAGAGCTGCTTGTGATCACATTTGGAAAGATACTTAGTGATATTATTTTTAACTCTTCCTGAAAGCCACAGGAGCACTGGCTTCCTTCCCCACTGGGAGGTGGGGAAGCTGACCTCCCACGGGCTTTCTGCTGGGGATGCATGAGCTATATCAAATCCTGTGTGGTGGGATTTCATAGGAAGTTATGCTGAAGCTGAACAGGAGCAAAACTCCTGTTTTTCTTGTCCGCTATCAAGCACTTTAAAGTTAAAATACAGATGCCATGTTTCCCTTGCTAAAATGAAGTCTATGCTCTCTGCCACTTCATGGACAGAATAAAAACCACTCCTCAGGAAAACTCTCAGACAGTCAAAGTCAAAGCAGCCTTGTCTGTAAAATACTTATATGCTTTGTCTATAGAAAGTCTCACCTCATCTCAGTCCTTTGTTCACAGTGCCTCCTTTATCTCACTATCACATCTATTCTTCCCTGGGTTTCTAYTGGATTATTTTTTTCTGCCCTCTCTCCCAGTCTCCAAGAGAAATGCAAACCCAATTAAATATACATGAAACTTTTAGGCTATGCTATAGTTAGAAATTAGAAAAAAATAGGCTTGCATGAAGTAATGGCAGATCGTTTCCAGTCATCTTTTCAGAAGAGAAACGCCACAGGATTACTGCTAATTCCCATGCAAGAAGGCATATGAGATTGTATCTCAGAGTGCTGCCACCACATGAACAGGGTGCACAAGAGTATGCAAAGGGTATCCTTCAGTATACAGGCAATATAATAAAAATCCCCTAGAGATGCAGATCTTGGAGTGTTACAAGCACACACAGGCCTCCCCGCGGGCAGGCCCGCAGCTGTGCCTCTCCGGTCAGCRTGTCCATGCTTGTCCGTAGGGTCACAACATGATGACGCAGCGCGTGTCCTTTTTTTCCATCACGGTATCACTGATTTTGAAATAGAAACACTACTGTGTTCATAGAAAGCATATCTTTTCTTTGAGAATCAATGAATTCTACCCTCCCTTTAAAGAATAAGCAGAAGAAAAGCACAAACAAACAAAAAAACAGCTCTAACAGCAGATAACAAGATATTTCCGTATCATAAATCAACAAGCTGAGGCTTCTTGTTACCTTGTCACAAGTTTTGACGCTCCTTCCTTGGTTCGAGGTGTTAGAGCAGAATGTTTTTATAGAAACAGTGTGAAGCTCAAAGTCACACTGGGGCAAAAGTTCACTGAAAGATGCAAATAACACACTGCCTTCGTTCGCACTAAAGCTACAATAGGAAATGAAAGCAGGCAAAGCATTTCTACAAGCAAGAGGAAGCAGGCCAGCCTAAACTCAGAAAAAGTATTGTAGTGTTTTATTAAAAGTATTAAGTCCTCTGTCAACACTTCTGCCCCTGCTGAACATGTTGTGCTCCTCTGTGAACCCTTGTGTCTTGTCTGCAACTTTCTCAATTAACGTGGCAAGGCATCACAAAACTACAATCTAGATAAAGCTCATGAATTCAGTTAACATAGCTGGGAGCCAGCTGAGCTTTTCTACGTCCTACAGCCAGAGACTGAACAACATCCTTATTTAAGGACAAAACCAGAATTCCTATCTATTAAAAGGAATTTTTTTCTTTGAAAAATAAACTTACCTTACATTGAGTTTTTGCAACCTATTACTGCAATATTGCAATGTATGAACATTAAACTCAAGTTATTTCAGTACAATTATGGTAGTAAAGTTCTCTAAGTTAAAGAAACCCCTAAAACTTTCAAGTCTAACAGAAGATCTAGCAAAGAAAGATCTAGCAGAAGAAAGTGGCTTAACACTCGCAAATAGTCAGTGACAGCTGAGTCCTCTTCTGCTACAGCAGGAATCTGCTTTTCGCTATTTTTACTCTYAGTTCCCTTGAGCAATTAGTTTGGTCCAAACAGGGAAAACAGATGAGAAAGAAAAGCTTTGCTTTTCTCTTTGAAACCAGAACATAAAAGATGGACATTAAAACTTACAGCCTTTTGCTGATGACTTAAATTCCTCCTCAATTGAAAAGTAAATATTCCTTCCTCAAAAGTTCAGAAGTAGTTACTGCTGAATAATTGTTGACACTGAAACCCTTCATGCCAAACGCCATGCCAACAGGAGATTCGTTTTTTGATCTTCAATAAAGACTGACCAGACAAAGTACATATTGCAAGGAAGAGTCTTTTATCTTTGCAAAGTAAGTTTCAGACTCTATGATCAAGTACACAGAAGGAAAGGGAAAAGCAGAACCAGACTGGGAAGTAGGACCTAAGTTTTTGGGAAGAAAAATGCATCTTCCAAACAACAGCCAAAGCAATGCTTTCTTACAGAGCAAAGTACAGAATTTCTGCAGTTAAGACAGCTTTATTAGGGTCACAACTTTTCCCCTTTTGGACAGCTCTGAGATCTAATGCTATAATTTACTACCACTCTTACCAAATCTTTCACTGACAACTCTCTGATTCAACTTCAACATTATAACCACAACCTGAGAAAWGACTTGAAATTTAAGAGCCCTTCCCCTGCACATGGTATCTTTCTTTTGGTCATCATAGTAGAGGGAAGGTGTAGAGGCACACAAAAAAAATGTTTAGGATTTGCAGAGAGAAATGCTGATGCTTTTGCGTAATGGCATAAAAATAATATACACCCATTTTCCAGTTACAGACAAAAGAAAATCTAATTCAGTTAATGTTCAGCCTGCAAAGATTTTCAGAAGTCATAAATACCACGCAATCAAACCTCCTGTGCTAAGAGAACACTAGGTACTTCTTTAGGCAGTTTGAAAAGAAAAATAAAATTTTTACTTCCACATTTGTCTTAACATATTCTCCCACAAGAATAGACAGAACAACTCTTCCCTTACCTGACTTTTTTTTTTAAAAAGACAAAGTGGCCTACAGTTTATTTTCTTCCATAAAAAGTCTCCTTGCCTCCATATGAGTTTTTTATTTAAATGGTAGTTCAATTTATAAGACATTGGCTTCRTTTTCCTGGATCATTTCCAAAAGCCAGGTTTACTTCTCATCCTTTCAAAAGGGCTTGAACTCAGCCTATGATGCAGCCAGTAAGGGTACCACTTACAAAGTATTCTGTAAACAGTGACTCACTAGAAGAGCAAACTGCTCCACAGGCCTTCAGGGTGTCGGATCTGCCCTTGCTGGTTTGGCTCTGCGCTCCTCTGGCCTGCGAGTCTCGCTGCCCTGCCGCTGCCACCACCACTTGAGCAAGCTGGAAGCCTGGAATATCTGTAACACCAAACACAGGTGACTACCAGATACTAGCTAGAAGCTGCTGAAGTTCTGCTTTCCTGGAGACTTTTTTTGGAAAGCTCCTCCCTACATTTAATACGTAGTATAAGTCTTTTTAAAGCTTTTCACCTAGGTGTGCAGAATGGAAAGCCTAAATTTTGGTGGATTTAACTTAGGAACCTGTTCTGGCAGTTTTCCAACCCAGACCTGGTASTAAGTCCCATTAATCGTCTCACAAGCATTCTCTTTATGAGTCCTCCTGATGAGTTTGCAGCCCCAGTGGAGCGGGGACAGCCCGAGTACGGATAAACGTGTCAGTTTGGACATAAGCACACTCCGCATACTGAAAACAGCAATGGAAGCAAACTGCACTTCTGCAGTTCAGCCTCTCTACAGTTAAAGTTCTGCACCACTTCTTTCTGCTACCRCACTCGCCGTAGTTCATTCCCTTATTCTGACTAAAGCATTACAGCAGCCACCTTTCTGAACAAGTTCCAAGAAGCTCATGAAGCCCAACGAAGCTTGAGGATGCCTTCCCAGGCTGCTAGGGCTGCTTCTCTTCTCCCATATTTGGAAGTTGGCCGGGAAGATGGAGATCCCCTGTGGATTTCTGTTTAAATTCCACCACCACAGTTGCACATTACCATTTCCTTCAGCTRATGTAAATCAAATACAGTATGAACAAAAAATGCGAGTCTAGCCTGGCCCAAATGCTTTGGGAGAAAAACTCAGTGAATGCAGAAAACCTGTCTCAAAGGAGAGAAGTTATTCACAAGCACAGCATGCCTTGCACAGTGTAGAACTGCTAAGGCTATTGCCCCTCATTTGGCAGTATTTTGCATACAATTTACCACTCTGTACCATAATTAATTTGCAACACTGACAGAACTCAACTGCAGATCCATATAGTCAAATGGGATGTATTTATCTGCATTTTTGATATATAAAGTTCAAGAATTCCAGATTTCATTTCATCTCAGAACTCCAGGGGCAACTGCAGAAAGATTTAGTAATCCTTACTTTTTGCTCCTCACTTTCCAGCAACTTAAACATGGCAGAATTTAAATATCCACTTGCTTCAAAAAAAAGTTTTGATTAACCATGTTTTCCCTTCGCTTAGTGARGTGAATACATGATATCATATGCAACATAATACCTTTCTTAGGAATGATTCTAAAACATTTAACAGAACTAATGATTCATAGCCAAGCTCATTTAGGCAAAGGTTTATAAACTTCTCATGCCTGTCCCTCAGTATTCTCACAGCCAGCCTCACTCATATAACAGGGCAAACTCTGCATCACCTACACTTAATTCCACCAAACMGTGAGGCAAAGCACAGGGCTCTTCTTCCACATGCGCAATTTAATTCTTACTAGCCATTCATCTAGCTGCAGAGAACACTAAGAACAAACAGCATAGTTTCTGTATACTTAAAAGGCTTCTCAAACTCTTCTTATGGACATAAAATATTATGAGGACATTATTTTTTCCAGTTCAGGGAAGTTGCATGGATCAACATGAAGTCTAGAATACCCCTTTACAAGAGCATAAAAAAACTCCTCTTGTAGCACTAAGTATCTTTAAGCCTATGAGTGGAACAGCACTGAATACACCCTGTCTAGGGCACCTCTGTATTTTTATAAGGAACAGAGAACAAAAGGTTCACATGTAYAGAGGAATCTTAAAATGAGCCCTACTGAATTTGACTTGCAAGTATAAGGTCCAATTACATGAAACTAATCGTAAGTTTGGCATCTTTTGGCAGGAAGGAAGAAGTACCTGCATAAGAGGTTTTCTTTCTTTATTTGAAGCACCTCCAAGGCCTGGAAAACTGGAAAAGTTTGTCAGCCAAATTATTAGATAAATTGCAGATAAGGTACTCAAATACCTCAACGTGATTTATTCTACAGATTGATATTTCCATTGTATACAAAAAGAGTATATAAATATATGCAGAAATTTGGTCCTGTCTAGCAGTTTTCTAAGTACTGCATAAATCGGTATTTAGTACTTGCTGATGGCAGTAAGCTTCTCTATCCGCTAACATAGAGTAACAAATCCTTAGTAATATAAGCTAAATAAGGCAGTTATCTAAGCCATAAAGACTATGAAAGAGTTAAACTTTTCAAGATTATCCCRTAAAAATTTATTACAGACATATGTTCAGAGATGCCATTACTACTAAATATAGTATTTTTGTCAGTGACTTTTCCAAATATCTTGGCCCATTCAAAGGCTTTAGCTTTGTGGTAAACTGGAATTTACACAAAATTGCAGAACACCTTGAGCCTGTTAATTCTGCAGAATGGATATATATGTCAGGAGACCCCAAATGAGCCAAACACTTAAAATTCCAGTCTACTTTTACACTTATCAATACACAAATACTTTAGCACTTTGATGGAACAAATCCAACACAAGGAATTTCTGGGAAGGGAGTTGATAATACACAATTACATAACTCGGGGAGTGGGCAGGAAGCCTGTTGAGCTGAAACAGAGACTGACAGACAGGCAGCCAAAAAAAAAGCAGCCCATCACTGTATAGGTCATCCATATACCTTTGGCRTACACCACTGCATACAGGTGTCCTTGGAATTGGTATAAACATAATGCCATGTGAAATGCTTAACCCAGGGCACAGTCAGCTGTGTTCTTAYAATGGCCAGCAAAACATTTCAGACATTACTACATACACCTCAACCAAGGTGACATATCTGTCCACGAAGTGCAAAGCRAAACACAGAGAAGCTTAAATAAAGCTACTGAGAGCAATTTAAGAGACCCCTCCCACTTCATAAGGAAAATTCACAAGAAGCACCAGTTCCCACATCTCAGCTGACACAGGCAAAGCTTTGTAAACCGAACTTAACAGCAAGAGCCTGACTGCTCYAAAAGAAATGTTCTTGGAGAAGAGCCAAGGTGCAGCGCAGGCCATTTTAACCTGAATGACAGACCCCCACGATGTTTAATAAGTTAAAATATACTTTGTATCTTTAGTTGGGACTTGAGCTCATACTCAGTTTTCCTGCGTCCATATATAGGTATGACCATACATGTTGAGTAAATTATTAGTGATAACATGAATACTTTAATACTGTCAAAATGAAAATGCACTCAGTGTGAATAAAGCGCTTCACAGAAGGCTTTTGATTGTTTACAAGCTGTAAACAAGTTTAAATTGACAACGAACTAGAACACACATACTTGGAATATTAAAAAAAAGCATCTCTCATTACCTGAAAACTTTATTGAAGAGCCCAGACAGAGACAGTGCTGATACCTAGTAAGGCACATAGGAACAAGTATGTTGGCTTTAATTCTTTTCCTTTTTAGTGATATTGGTCTATTCTGGTCAAGAAATAAAGCTCCCGAAAATTACCTACTGCCATTGAAAACCAAMATTTATCATAGGTTCACAGTAATGTCATCATGATGGCCAAAATGTAATTTGTTTGCATTTACTGTGAATATATATAAATAACATTGCAATCTAAGCTATCACACACACCTTCCACATGCGTAGCTACTTCATATTTACTCATATGGAATTTTTCAAAAGTATGAAAATCCATTTTTTTGGGACCCTCCCTGCTAGTCATCAGTCTCTAGAACAAGCATTTATATGAATATGAACAGCATTCATATTTTSCACATCTGTTTTCTGTTCTTAAAAACACTGGTTGACTTACAATTACAATCACTGAAAATACAGTCAAAATTGTTGTGCTACTCCTATATAAACCACTTCAGAATGCAGCGTGGTTACTAAAATGTTTTGAACTCAGAACAGTGGGCACAACAACTCAAAGATGAGAAAAAAATTGTATTTTGGCTTCCCGGTGGATGTTACACAGCTGAGTGCACCTCCCAGCAAGAACCCTCCTGGAGAAGATACCACATGGGCAGTATCTCTGCAATCCAAGCCCGTTACACCTAACACCACAGCAGAAGGCAGCTGTGGAATCACAGACTGGCTGCTCTTATGCAGCTCTGAGGGACTAATGATTAGTCAGTGTAGGAAAAAAAMCACTTCCTAGCACATAAGTTTCTAAAATAATGTCCCATCAGCCAAGACACAAGTGAAGAGAAGCTAAGCTGGCCTCATGGTAGAAGTCATCTTTATTAGCAAGGCACACTGACAGATTAATGTAATTAAGTTATACTGCTGTAGTTCCTTAATAACCAGTTCTTTCCTTTCCCTAGGGTGTTAGGTTTGGTTCTGTTCTTAGGTTTTAAATGTACCCTTTTTATAGTATTTACCATTAATAGAATATAAAGCATTCAATATTAGCATATATAATAACTCTATATAAATAGTATACACTGAAGTAATACCATTCAACTACAAAACCATATTTAACTTGCAATTTGTGTTTAAGGCAGACATTACTGCAGAAGCAGGCAAAGTTCTTCTGTTTTTAAAGACTCCATGAATCATCCACTGCTTAATTCTTAGACTATCCCAAGTTTATGGCTCAATAAGATGGACGTGCAGAGTGTGCTGAGCTTATAGCCGTATGTGCGCTGACCACCAACAGCCTTCAATATGTTGATAAAGACTCAAACCCTTAGATTCTCTTTGTTTAAATCTTCAGAGGATTAAGACAGTAATGAAATCCAGCATATGCAAAATACCAATCCATTCACAGCATTTAAATAAACTGTAAGGCAGTTAATTGACACATTCTTCAGACAGATTGGAAASAGGTGCAGTCAAGGAGCACCATCAGGCCCTGCCAGAGAGAAGCAACTCAGCACACACAAGCTAATGCCTAGAAAACCTAATTCACCTGTGCTGGGGTACCTAATCCCCAAAACACTTACTGGGAAACAGTTTAGTGCAAAGAAGAGTCACAGGCTTAATTGAAGTCTTCATATTACCTCCTAATTATAAGCAACTGCAAGTTCAAACTTTTTGGAAAACGTTTCTGCTGCAGTTTCTGGCACGCTGTGTGCCCGACTGCAGTGCACAYGGGTACGTGGAGCCCTCCCAAAGACCCTGCCCTAGAGACCACAACGTAGCTACACCGCTGCTTAGTATGCGGCGCTCACCCTCTTCTTTCAAGCCTGTTACTTCTGTATCATACATCTCACTTAAGTGGAAGTAAAGATTTCTTAAATTCATTCCAGAAAGGCACCAGAAATAACACCACTGTCCTATTGAAGACATGCTGGGTGGGTGTACATGGTCAGAGCAAGAAACTACAGCACTAGAGTAATAAAGTTAAACACGCCTACCTGCTCAACATGGACTTATTTTATGCCAGGGATATTTAGGGACTTGTATGCTCAGTAGATGCAGCAAAGAATATTTAATACTTCCAATCTAATCTGGACTGAGGTACAGTACACTCTTTCATGTTCTTGTGTAGCYTCATTTTTTAAAAATAGAGAACATAAGTAAGATTGTGCCCACAGCATTTTTTTTTTCCATCCGGGCAATTTATTAAGTAATTACCTAGGACAGAAAGAAAGYTTGCTTTTGAATTCAGAGATTCCTGTAAGCACAAGTCAGCTGGCATAAAATTCTTTGAAGAATGGGTTTAAGTGAACTCACCTGAGCTTTGCACAGACATGGAAAGAGCATCTTACAAAATAATCCTTTCAATCTAACCACTTTATCTTGGTTAGGATCCTT
>NW_020454150.1:1650662-1720710 GCF_003342845.1 Nothoprocta perdicaria | reverse complement strand
TTTTTTTTTTTTTTTATTAACACTTTGCATTGCACAAAGCCATACTAGAAGTAATTCAAGTAATAATTCACATGTTTTCACAGGTTTCTATCTTGGGCTCAATAAAGAGCAAATATTGTGATTAAAATCTATCATTATCTTATAACCATCTGTTAAGATCTGCAGAATTAATAAAACTATAGACTGGAGAAGCAATCTCACAGTAGGAACATAATTAATGTGTAATTACAGACATAGAATGCTGTAAAGGGCAAAAGAATCTGGATAGAAAAATAAATACCTGCTGTTATTCATATGACATCACTGTGGCAGATTTGAATACTGCAAAAAAATCAATGTAAATATAGCACTTAAGAAAAAAAGCAATGCTAAATATAATAACTGTTCCCTTCTTACTTTTACTGGCTTTAAAAATAACAGACAATAACAAGCAGAGAATTTCAGTGATGGGCTCACTACCGTCTGTACACTACAGTCATGCAGTGTAGAAAATAAAAGATAATTTTTGCATTTGCAAAATTTGTGCCAATACAACCCACATTCTGTAGCTAAGCTCTTAAAACCACCTGACCCCCATATGCACAAATACACAGTTTTCCACCTTGGAGGTAAAGGCTTTCAGAAGGTTGCCACAAATACCCATGTGTTCTTTCACAATATAATTTGCCTATTAGCAGTGGTACCTATTAAATCCACCACAACCTTTTACAATGATCAAAGAACTTTTTTTGTTGTTATTCTTTTATGTATATATGTACATATTTCAGCTACAACTCAGTAAACAAGATGGCAGACCCAAGTAATCAGAAAACTTAGCTCACTTGCAAATTCCCCAAAGGACTAAATAAAAGGCTTTTGGGGTTGCATACTTCCATAGAGCAGAGTTCAGCAGCTGCCCAGTCCATAGCACAGACCAATTGCTTTTTGCAGTCTCCCGCTGCTGCACATTACTATGCAGAAGAATTTACGTATACTCAGTAATATTTAATATACTAAAGAGGCATTACCAGGAACATGTGTCTTAGGAAAAGTAAAATAGGATATAGCTAATAACACACAGTGCATTTACACTGCATAAGGTGACTTCATACATCACTGCTAAAAAGCTGATTATTTTAAGGGGGTCTCGAATGCAAGTAAAGAATTTAGTTATCTGTTAACCAGACCTACAGTTAAACCTGTTTGCAAACAAAACTAGGCAGTACCACATGGAAATTAAGCCTGACCTGTCCCACTGAGGAGCCAATATGCAACCAAAGTTTCCACCATACAAAAAGATAACATACACGGGGAAAGTTACAATAATTTAAAATAAGTCTTGGAGCAGCGCCAGCGTTTCTAAAGGCGCACAGGGGCGCGGAGCAAGCGGCAGGCGCGTTGGGAGCAGCTCGGCGGGGCGGGCTGCGAGCCCGGCGCCCAGCAGGAGCCGCCGCCCCGGGCTCCGCCGCCGGCTGCGGGGCGCTCGGGGAGACCCGTCGCGGCGCCGCGCTCGCGGGAACAGCGGCCTGGAGCTCAGGAGGTCGCAGGGGACCCCGAGAGACACACCGAGAGCTGGGGGACACCGCCACCCGGGGGAGCAGCCCCCGGGCCCGCAGCCCTCGCCGGGCTCTCGCGGCGCCGTGCGGACCGAGGGCCGGCCGGAGGCACCGCCGCCAGCGGCGCCGCGGCCCCAGGGAGCGGCCGCTCYACGCGGGACGTTCCCTCTCCCAAGGAGGGGCGCTCCCCCAGGGAACCTTCTCGAAGCGGCCGTTGGCCTTGGCCGTTGACCACCCTCAGCCAACCGCCGCCGGGCGCGCGCTCCCCGGCCGAGGCACCGCCCCGCGGGGCGCGGGCAGCGCTCCCAAGAGCCGCAGGGAGCCGGGCCGGGAAGAGCGGCCCGCGCGCAGGAATCCCGCCGCCCCCGCCCGCCTTCCCAGCCGCTATCCCGGCTTTAATCATCGCCTTATATGGACTCCAGAATGTCTGACGTCATCGCAGCGCTGGGAAACCAGCGCCCGCGCAACCGAGCTTAGCTGGGAAGGCGGGTGGGGCGGGAAGGGAGAGGGCGGGGGGAAGCGCTGGAATGTTGACGGACGCGGCGCGGAGCCAGTGGGAGCGGTGGGCGCGGCGCTGCCATTGGACGCGGGAGGCCGGGAGGGCGGGCGCGGCGGGCGGGCGGGCTAGGCTGCCCCGCTGAAAAGCCGCCGCTTGGGGGCCGAGGGCTCCTAGTACGGTGCGCGCTGCGGGTGCTGCGAGAGAAGCCCCGAGTTCGAGTCCCCCGTCCGCCAGCCTTCTTGGGGGCGGCTGCTGCGGGACGGCGGTGGGGACGTCGCGCTTCTTTGCCGTTCTCCTTCCCGCCGTTTCCGCCGCGGAGGCCGCGGCTCGCTCGGCGGGGCGCCCGCCCGCCCGGACAGAGTTGCCCAGGAGTTTGTGCGGACTTGGCGCCGCGGCGCCCGCCCCGCCGCCGCCATGCCCGTCTTCCACACGCGCACCATCGAGAGCATCCTGGAGCCCGTGGCCCAGCAGATCTCGCACCTGGTCATCATGCACGAGGAGGGCGAGGTGGACGGCAAGGCCATCCCGGACCTCACCGCGCCCGTGTCGGCCGTGCAGGCCGCTGTCAGCAACCTGGTGCGGGTGAGTGTCCTGCGGCGCCAACTTCCCGCGCCGCCGCCAAGTTGGCCGCTCCGCGCGCGGGCCTCGTGCGGCGGCCGGCACCGCGCCGCGTCCCGTGCGGAGCCTCCCGGCGCCTCCGCGGGCCCTGCGTGCCTGGGAAGCTCCTGCGCTCGGTGTGGCCGCCCAGGGCTTCGCTCGCCCGGCCTCCCCACAGCGGGAGCGGGGCAGGCTCTGCGTGCGGGGGCTGGAGCTGTGGGGCTGTGCGTGGGGAACTCTCCTTGCGGGAGCCAAGGAAGGCAGAGACCCAGCGGGAAGCTCCCGGCTTCTTGGAGAGAGCTGTGCATAGCGGGAACCTTCAGGCTCGTAGCTCCTGGGGCGTTTCAGGGTGAGGAGCGCAGGCAGTTGATGTGTGGAGTGCCTGGCGCCTATCAGTGCCCCTGCACACATCTCCATTTCAAGCTGGCCGCTCTTCTGGGGCAGTTGTGTTGGCTTTGGTGCGGCACGCTCTGAAATACTGCGAGCTGCTCTGGGTAACGGCTAGGGAAATGGGGACTTGCCCTGCACATCTGCTGGGCTCGCTTGCAGACACTCGGAATGCATCTTCTAATATCAGATGTTACTTACTAGCTATGAGCCCTATAAAATTCTGAAGTTGTTTATGGAAAGCAGAGTCGCTTGCCAACATATTTGAACTTGGAATGGAGCAGGACAGTGTTGCTCCTTTCCCTTAGCTCTGCTGTTGCGTACACATAAAGATATTGTGTCATCGTTAGCTGACACATGTATTAATGATGCAGGAAATACGGCATCCTTTTGAAATGCAAGTCATGCTGAACATATAATAATCCTCAGAAGAGGAATTGTGAGTAAAAAAGGATGTTGAGATGCCCCTTTTAAGTAAGATGTGTTCATTAGATGTAGTCCTGCAGTACTCTTTATTGCAGTAAAAYGCACTCACTTTGAGCGCTGCAGTCTGTTGCAGTGTGACTATAACTTGAACTCCTTTTGATTCYGTGAATGGTGCAGAACGTGTTATCYGACAAACCTGTGCTCTGGCCGGCTCTAGCCAAAACTTTGGAGCTTTGAGGAGAACAGTCTGTCTCCAGCSGTGAACTGATGCAATAAGTATATTGGTTGTAAGGGTATGAAGCCTGAGTGTATGAAATACATTTCCTTGAAAGGAAGACATTGCAGTAAAGCTTTGCCTCTCCAAGCTTAGTTTGTATCCCTGGATTATGGGAGGGTTTCCCCTCCCAATCTCTCAAAATAAACCTCAGCTGATAACACTGTGTTTATTGGAGAACTGCAGAAATGGCATTAGTTTTTTCCTGCAGTTGCTGGTGCCAGCTCTTTTTCTATTTAGGTCTGTGGATTTTGGAAGCCTCAGGTTTTCTTTTAAAAGCCATTACCTAGATAAAAGGTAAGACTGCATTATTTTTCTGCGTAAATTCACAAGAGTAAAGAGAGGGGGGTATAATCCAAGGGTATGCTTAGAGTCCCTTGGAAGAAAACATCTTTGACTATACCAGGGAAAAATACAGGAATAAAGTTCTGTCTGGCAGTTGTATTTTCAGTTCATCATTTCCGAGCTGGTGCGGGTATCAGTTCATCATTTCTGGGCTGGTGCGGGTATCACTGCGTGCATGTGAAGGTGGCTCTGAACGGCACTGGGGTGCGGTGAGTTCAGCTTGGTGGTAGCAAGGGGCCATGTGTAGCACCAACGTCCTTCCTATCTGGAATAGGGACTACAAAGTTTGGAAGGCGCAGCGTGTAATTCGTATAATTTGTTCTGCAGCTGCAGTAGCTGAGGAGCTGAGATGCCTTCTGCAGAAGGCCCAGGAAGGATGCCAAGTTGAGAAATGGTCTAGTAAATGTAAAAAATCCCTCTGCTTCTGCATCACAGTCAAGGAAGGGGGAATAATTTGGAGCTTGACCAAGACGCTGTCTTATTTTACCTTTTAAAAACTGTTTTTGCTTACTAGATTACATTATGGCCTTTGACTTTCTGGCATAACTAGCTCTGATGCTTTTTTCTGTTGCTTCTCTGATGCCAGCTTCTTGGAGGCTGGGGTGTTGGACCAGATCATCCTTCTGAAAGGCATCAGCTGCTGCTTTTATGAGAGCAAATGCTTGACTGTTGCCTGGTGTTTCTGTCCTTCATCCTTGATTGAGTTTGAGTCATCTAAGGAAAGTGATGCTCATTTCAAGTGCTTGTACTGAAAAATTGGTCAGGTGTTCACCATGATTAAGTGTTAAAAGTTTTTCACAATAGTCATGTGTGCTGAAAAGCCAGCATGTCTTCTGCTGCTGCTTCTACCTCTCCATTATCTATGCTGTCCCTTTGCTTTTAAATCTATGCATTTCACAAGTCTCTGCATGCATCCTGTTTCTGTTGCTTGAGTTCTTATAGGGAAGTACTGCTTTGTTCTCTAATAAGTAGTTAACTATCACCTTCTGTGGAACATATTCTTGATAGGTATTAGGATACAGCTTTATTCCTCTATTGAGATTTAGATGCTTATGGAGCTCTTGTGATAACTTTGTGCATCTTAAGGATGGACCACAGGTAGCCTGTCAGGCTGATTGCCAGTAATGGTTATGAATACCCTGCCTGACAGCCGTGATTATCAGATCTATTCTCTAATCCTGCAGAGCAAAGGACTGCTCRTCTAACCAAGAGATGAAACCCTATTCAAGTATTTGAGCAGTAGTTGAACTGTTTGAACAGCTTAATGACATGATTGTTTCAGAGAAATAGCTTGTAATATTTGTTTTAAAGAGCGTCTTGGAGGAGGACAGAAGAGGGGGGGAAAAATGAATTAAGCCTTTTCTGTAGAGAATGTCCTACACAGCACAAAAGACTCTGCTCTCAGGAGGCTACAGAAATGTTCTGGATACTTTGCCTTGGTACTTGTAGCTTCTCGTTGGAGATAGCTAAATCTGTACCCYATCCTCATAGTTTGTACTGAAATATCTGCAAGGCAAAGGAAAGGGACTGCTAGAGCAGCAGGTCAGAGCTCTGCTGCAGGCCAAGAGTCCCTGTTACATGACAAGTGAGTTGGAGCACTGCAGGAGCCCCAAGGATCTAAAGACATCTCTCTGTTGCAGGTTTCAGTTTCTTGTGTGTAGTAGAAATACGTGATTACTGATAGAAAAGAGGTGAATTTCTTGCTTTGGGAGAGATTTGTTKTGTCTTGCCTTGTGTTTGCTTTGGTTCTTCTGTTTTAAAGACTTCCTTCCTCTATGAAACAGAACACTCTACTTTGATATGCCTGCAATTCCTTAATGATACTTCTGTATATGGTGGGAACAGCAGCCATCTGCTCTGAGAAAGCAGCTAAACCGAGTTAGAGTGTGTGTTGTGTGTGTTTAATGATTAATTAAACCAGAAAGAAAGCAACTTTGTAATAACAAAAGCACATTAGAAACTGGCTTCTTGCTTTTATCTGATAGGAATGAGCTTTAAATAAGTGATAAATCAGTTTCTGATTTGAATGGGTGATCTCTTTGCTCTGTTATTATGCTTGAAGACATAATTTATACCACTCTCTTCTGTTGGCTATAAAAGGAATCTTTTGTTCCCAGTTCCTTTAAGCGCCTGTGAAGATGGTTAGTGCCTCTGTTAGCAGCTCTGTGCAGCTTCCTTTGGGGCACAGAAACTGAGAGTATTATTCTGAAGTGGATAACCTTAAAGAACTTGGTTGGGCTTAAGTTCCATGTGCCGACAAGATGGTGTAAACTGGTCCTGCTGTGGGAAATCTGATGTTTGCTTTCTACAGTGTAAGGGAATCAGTCCAGAAGGAGAGGAGTTAAGTACATGGGGTGTGGGTGTGTGTGCATGTATTTTCTCTGACTTCATGGTTTCTGTAATCATGAGAGTGAAAAGTAAGTGCCGTGTAGCTTTCACAGTGCTTTGAGACAAGAGGATACTCTRATGCATTGATTGTGGTATGAAACTGCATCTACAGAATTCCCTTATAGAGCTTAATGAAGGAAGGCACTGAATCTGGTGTGGCAGTGTAGGTTTTATGCTTGGAAGTGGGTGGCTTCCACAGCATGCACAGGTGTCTTCCTCTTCCAATATGACTGTAAATTGGGTTAAYGAAGTGAGCCTGGAAGGACTGCGGCAGGGAATGGGGAAGCCAAGTGGTGGTTTTAAAGATGTGTTAGCAAACATGTGGTGTTAACACTCGTTGCTGGAAACGAAGCCGGAAATCCTTAACTGCTGGCAAACGTTGGGGGGTGTTTCTTGAGTTCCAGATCTGCAAGAATTGTTAAACACAAGCCAAAGTGCCTATTATTATTATTATTATTATTATTATTACTTTTTGTTTCAAAGGAAGGAATAGGTCAGCCATGGCTTTGATTTGGTGCTGCCTAGGCTATTGCTCGGTTTTGCTAGCGGCTTCACAGAGAAGACTTCTTTTTATTGCTATCTGCACAGCTTGTACACATTGTTCCTAAACCTTTCTCTCTGACCCACTGCTATGTACTGGATCGTGGTGGCTTTGTATTTTTCACCTCCAGTACGTAGACAAAGTATCTGCTGTCTAGYAGTATCCATTTTCTCCTGGGGCAGTTTCTCCCTGTGAAAAGAAAGACTGGCAAGCGAGACCTCGAAAGACTCCAACACTGCTGCAGAATGTCATTTTTTTTTCTAGTGACACAGAAATCCTATCCCATTATTATTTGCTCCATCAARTGTTGAGAAACAATTCATTCCCGTACAGAATTGCCTCTGCTGCCGCAGTCCTGAGTTCTAGGTAGATGATAACCTGTCTGTCATTTATAGTTGAAACACAGCAGCGGCAGTTCTTACTAGGGAGAAGTGTAAATACTGTTATAGGCAGTAATGCGTCTTCATAACTGCTGTGCATATATGTGTTGAATAAATTGTTATGTTCCATTGTATAATTTCTTCCTTAATTTTATATGACGCCAGGTAGGAGGGAAGTAGCATCTAGAACATCCCGGGGTTGGAGTCTGCTGTAGCAATTTGTGTTGTTTAATGGAAATGCACCACGGGTGCCTAAAGTTTCTGTGCTTCAGGAGACACTTGGTGCATACAAGATCATTTGCTGCATGGAGAGTTGAAATGGTAGAACAAAGGCTAAATTTTCATTGCACTTACGAACACCAGCAAGAATTCGCCTTAAAGCATGAGCCTAGCATTCTAGCCACGTAAAATTCAACAGGGGAAAAGTCTTCACAGAGGTGCTATATGGAAATAGTGTGAATGCCACCTCCCATGGTCCCTGCAGCCAAAGCTGCTCATGTCCTCATGTTTCCAACCAGTTCTTCCTGCTTACTAAGTATGAAGTCCAACAGAATGTGTCCTCCTCTTGGCACCTTGATCTGACTACTACAGACATTATTTAGAGCTTGCCTTACTTAATAGGAAAAGTCCAGTATCTCTTTTGTTTACCTGGTTGTCTGAGAAGGTTTGACTTGGGCATGTTATRCTTAATCTTGGTCCTCAGTTAAATATTGTGCACAAATGAAATCCTAATAGACTTTGGCAAAGGAAATACTRCTTTGGCTGGTTTACAAGTTTTATGCTTTAATGTTTTCATGAATGCCAATTTCAAATGTCTGGGTACACTGCAGCCATKGGGCGCTCATTGCTCCACTCCAGACTGACTCTAGAATTGAGTCAATTTTGAGTCACTTGAGTAGGAGACAGTACATTTTGTGGAGAGTAATTAAGTTGTCTAAATATTTAATGGACTCAAAGACTATGGATTGCTTCATGGCAGTCTCCAGTTCAGGCTGGCAGTAGGCAGAGACTGAGAAGTGCTCTTCTGTGAGGATTGTGAGCAATTTGCACTTCATAAGGGTTTTCGTAGTGCTTGGTAGTTGTGAATATTGTTTATTTAGCAGTGATTTTCAATAAGATAAAGGCTTTTTGTTTTTTCTTTTTTTTTCTCTCTAAAGGACACACTGAAAGCAGTGCTATAGTGTGTGTTGTCTTATTGTCTGTTTGTAAGAATAGTATTATGGTGTTAAACCATGTCTTATGACTGCTGGGTTTTGCATGGTCTCCCTCTTTAAATGTTGAAGCCAAAGAACTATGAAAACTAACTTAAGTAGGCACAGTCACAGAAGGGCCARAACAATATGAGAATGGTGATTATTTCTGTAATCCTGCTGCTGATGAGGAGTCCTTTGAGCTGTACTGGGTAAGCCATGACCATCATCAGAGAGTGAAGTGCCATCCAACAGTTGCCATTTGATGTAAGAARCAGGTGCATTAAAGTGGGAAGCTAATGAATAAAGGCCCAAGCTTGGAAAATCCAAGAGTTTCTTGGCCTGTGGTAGTCCTGCCAGCTATTTCCACCTAAGTTGCAGAGAGTAGGAAGGCTCCTTCTGTGGAGCAGAAGAGCTCTTGTCTGGGCTGTAGTTATTCCAGCTGAGCTGCCTCCTCTGCTCCCTCCAGGCTCTTTGCTGTGTTTGGAGGATACTCTGCATTGCAAGGAGCAGAAACTGCAASTTCTACCCAACTACTAGTGACTATTTGTGAAAGATAACTTTTAAGTTAACTTTTGGAGTTAGGTAGATTCCTGCTGACCCCAAGTTTGTTTAGGTTTTGAATGAATGGACTTCTCATTTATGACTAAAATATTTAGTTTCAAATCACTGGCTTGGCATTCCTTGCCACAGTTATGGRAAGTTTGTTTGGTTTTCTCCTCCTCCCCAGAAAATCAGGAAGGAATGGAAACCTCTGTAAACTTCTTAGCTGGGTTTCTGCTCGACTTTAGACTTCCTTTGAATAAATGGTATTTTTAGTAAGCAAAGCACTGTTGTTCTTTGCTCCTAATACTGGAGATCAGCAGCATTCTTGAGCTCTCCAGACGCAGCTGGTACGTGAGGGTCAGCCCAGCCCCTTTTCCTTGCGGTGGGAGCTGTATATTTCTGTWAAACTAACACTTTTTCTTCTCAGCTTAATTTCAATGGTTATTAGAACTCAAACCTAGGGTGTGTTTTTTCTCATTTGCAAGCGTACCCTTTTGCTTTGGAGTTTTTTCTCAGCTGGGGTGGCTGGGGGATTTTTGTCCTGTTCCCCTGTTAGTCAGGCTGGTGAAATGCYAAGGGGCCTCGCCACCAGAGGCCATTACCAGCTGCTGTAGAGAGCTGCTCTTGGCCTTCCTTGTGACACATTATTGCGCAGTTGTTTTGCAACTGGTTTTGTACTTTGAGAAATGGAGCTTTCCTGTGTGTGGCTTGTTTTGAAAATTTAAATGCTGTTAGTTAACAGCATGGTACAGTTTGAGGAAATAAACTGTGAGGGATTTTTGTAAACATGGWATTTCTAGTTCTACCTTTATGACAGAACACAGTTACCTTCTGGAGACTCTTCTAGTTGACTTGTTGAGACTGGGTCCTCAAGCAGGTAAAGCAGCTTCTCCTATGTGTATATATAGATTTTTTTCTTCTTCTGTCATTGCATTGTTAACCCCAGTTAGTTTATGTAACCCAACACAGATAGGGGCATGGAAACAGATACTTGCTTAACAAGGATGCAGTTACCTGAGTCAGTATTTGTTAGACATAAAGATTAAGTCCAGTAACTTSGAATAGTGTTGTAGTGGAAAAAATAAGCAATTCCCGACTTTTTACAATAAAGTAAGTAGTCGTCTCTAGTGTTTTTGACAAAACAGTTATGTTTAGGATCTTAAAGTGCAGTTTCACATAAGTGACAGGCTACAAGTGTTGTTCCACRCTGGGCTATCTTCCTGCTGATAAAGCCCCGCTCTTCTCTGGTGCTAGAAGTGTTCAGATTTGTCATGGCTTAAAACCTGTGTTGATTCTTATTCCTCCTCCTCTGCTATCAAAAGCACTACTTGGAGTAACTGCTTTTCCTTCCTCTTGTCCAATGCTTATAAAACTTCTCCTCCTGCAGGGAGCTGCTCTTATCTTGAGCTTACAGAGGAAAATTGTGTTACTCTGGAAGGAGTGACGTTCCAGGGGCAAYGTAGGAAGCAGCGCTGACCTTTCTATGGAAAAGGCAAGTCTGAGTTAAACAGTTCAGTATGCGGAAGTCAGTCCAAGCCTGGATATCATAAACAGACAATCCTAAAATTCAACCAGTGGCAGCTGACCTACATTTTCAGTTGCAGCGCATTCATGTGGTTAACAATACCCATGAAGTTAGTTGTGGGTTTCTAAAAATGGAAGTGGGATATAGAAAGTAACAAACAGATTTTGTAGTTAACTAAATACCAAAGAGAATCTTCCAGTACTTGGAGTAGCAGATCTTATTTGTGGAGGCAGCTGAGATGATGGGTGACAYCTTTGGAGTGGGTGCACCTGGAAATGGATGGAAGGAGATGTTCATGTCCCTATTGTTGTCTAAGTGTCAGCTTTCTCTGTACAGCCAGTGTCATAAATATCTTTTTATATTTGATACAGTGTTCCTGCTCTATAAAACAAGATAGTATTCCTTTTACTTTTGCATTATACTTTCCTGGAATTGTTGTACCTCCTTGTTTCCATCTTAAGATTTTCTTTAACTCAGTTCTGCAAGGAATAGCCCTTTAAAAATAGTGAGTTTTGCCACTTTATCTACTGTTTTAGTTTACATTTTTATTTGACAACATTGATTTTTATTCATTTGACACGTTTTACCATTTCAAGGTCTCCTGTTATGCCTTTTTGAAGTTCAGGACTTACTCCTTGAAACTGAGATCTGAGAATTCAGTCTCCATTTGCMTTGCATCTGATTTAGACGTCTTTGAAACATGAGAAGGACGTGTTTCTGTTATGATTACAAAATTACAAAGTAACAGAGAATGCAAGTTCATTTGTTCTTTATTATTTCAGCTCATTGTGTATTAATTTGTCATCCTACTAAAGGAGAGACGGTCTGGGGAGCAGGTCTGTAAGTGCCTATGTGAAACTGTAGCTTGGGTTGATTTAGAGGATATCTTTTCAGTGTTGTTTGGCATCTGTGAGAAGTATGAGTTCTCATGGGACAACTTGCTGTTTTTTGGAAAGAAATCTTTTCCTTCAACTTGACCTATGAGCTTCTTGTCATGAGGCTTTTTAAGAGTTATTAGCTCTGCTGGTAACATGGAAATATCTGGAATATTTTCTTGTGATTATTATCCTGTTGAACATGTCTATCCCCTCAGTCCTTCCCAAGTATCTTCATTACTGAAGAAAGAAATAAAACCTTGTGTGCATGGTGGAGAAGATTTTAACCAACATTAGCCACTGGTCAGTGCAGAGGTAGATGTACCAGCAGCATCTTGCAGTATAATGTTCTGTTGCCCTTTAGAAAGGCATTCTGATAAGGAGAGACTTCAGCTCTGTAGTCACGTGTGCCATCCTACGACAATGCTGATTTATGTTATTAGTAAAGTSCATTAAAAACCTTAGTGAATGATCTACAGTTCTGGATGTATGGGAATGAGCTGAAAATGCTTTTCCAGTGGTTTTTGCATTTGCTGAAAGGGCAGAGTTGGYTTCTGTGCAATTTGATTAAAGTGGAGATACTTCCTAATAAGACCTTAAGGTGCGCTGTACTAGTTTAGAAGACAAAYCTTTCCCTTTGTAAAGGAACTATTTGTAAAAGTTTTATGAAAAGTTTCTCTGTTATATAATAAGCATTTGCTTTTGCTTCCTGTATAGTAAATGTGCGCCTCTCAATCAGCCAGTGCAACCAAGCATCAGCTTTACCTGTCCAGGGTCAATCAGCATTAGGAGCATGAATAAAAATATCTTTTGGTATCCATGATGTCACAGTAGAAATTGTCATTTCTGGTTTCTGTGTGGCTCTGTGGTGTTTAACTTGGACTACAAGAGTTCCTTGGCCTCAAGGCATTGGAAATTTGTCTTAATCTCCCATGTAGACAGGCAGGTCAATTTGCTGCTTTTGGGGACCAGATGGCTGGAGCCTTCTCAGTTACTTGGCTTATTGCCAGGGGAGTTTGGAAAGGTGCCCTGCTATGCCTGGAATGCTGGTCCTGGGGTTGTCATGAGAAAACTAGGAGCCAATCCTTGGCTTCCATGTGAACTGAAAGGCACAGCRGCCAGCTCTCCTTCAGGCTTCATAAATCCATGCCTAGCTCACAAAAGAGCAGTCTGCTTCGCTGATGTCGGTGACAATATGTGGGCTTTGCTGGTGGATGGCATAAACTAAAAGAAGAGAATCGAGCTGCTTATTTCTTTAGGCTTAAATTTTCAGCCTTTAATTGAATCCTAATCAATGGCAGATAACGAGCAGCAAAGTTTAAACAAAGGTTCTTAAAATAGTGTTAGACTGTTTAACACTAATTATGAAAAATCAATCCTGTTTTTTAGATTTAAGTTAGCTGAAAGGCTGGAATGATGAACAAACCTGAAATTTGCTGTTAAATGCTTCCAAATGGAACAGGGAATGAGGTTAAAATAGACTTTTCTCTGCTTGCTTATAACTGGAACTTTTTGTTAGTTGTTCTGGATGCGAAGGATTAGACTCTGATGAGTAACTTTAAATTTAGACTCCAGATCTTTCTAAAAGCATTTCAGAATTACTTGTCTATTTTATATATTGTCTGCAGAATGTCATRCTTGTATTGGAGGGTGAGATGAGAATGTTATCCCATCATAATTTTTGAGTGACTTGTGAAATTTAGATGACAACATGAAATTTTATGAAGCAACCCAAGCTTCTCTGATATTCATTTGGCAAAGTTTTATGTAATATTATGCTGGGATATGTGTTATTGTGTTTTGTTAACATTTATCACATGAATGATGGTGGTTAGGGACTGGGGCATGGTAAAATGATGCTTGCTCCAAGAGCTGTGTTTCAAGACAAGCTGAGTGAGAAAGTTGGAAATAGCACCAAAGTCTCTCTTTGCTGTTATATTTGATACTGTGAATAAAAATAGAGCATGGATTACAATCAGGATAGGGCTGATGTCAGTAAAAAAAAAAAAAATCATAGATGTACCATTTGGCTGCTTTTATCCTGCCCCAGCATCTTTGCATGTTAATTTGATTGGAAATGATAGTTTTGGGAAGACTAAAGGACTTGAAGTTGCTGTTGAGCCCATGCCCCATTTGAGTCCCCTGAGAGAAAACGGCACTGACCTCACGAGGTGAAGGACCTGCTTGTTGCCCCTCAATGGAGAAGCCTTGGGAGCAGAGGCAAGGGCTGTGAAAGGTTTAAGGATGTGACTGTGGCCTGTGTTAACTTCTGCCTTGATTTTTCCTTCTATTCTCCCCCAAGATCTCTGAGTCTGTATTGAAAATGATTTCATTTGGAATTTTAATTCTCTTTGTCCAATATTGTATTTTTTAAGCTGGACTCAAATGTAAGATGTATGTGCCAGCAATGAGTACGCCTATATTTAGCATAACTTCTGCTTGCATCTAGTGCTTACTGATGGATTGTTCATAGTCTGGAAAACTAGGCCACGTTTTTTTAGGATGCCAAAAAAAAGCCAATAACTTTCTATGGTGTATTTCTGTTTGGTTGTTTTTTAGGATGTTATAGTGTTAGTGGGACTCCAGACATGGTGATCTTCTGCTAGGCAGGGGCAGATAAAGCATGAGGAACCTGTGAACAGGAGCAGCAGGAGATCCTGGTCTCCCCTGGTCCTTCCAGTAGTGTTCCTAGAAAACTGTCCGCTGCTCACGTTGGGCCTCAGGCCTGTGGGTGCCTTGTTTCCTTCACCCTTCTAGGCAGATTCATTCCTCAGTCTTCAGTAGTTCTTGGTCTCCCTTCACTTCAGTTCAGCTGTTTTGTTTCTGGTATGAGTCACCGCTTTGCCCAAATAGTATCAAAATGAGTATTAATGGGTGGAGATCACAGCACCGGAACGGCCTTGGCAGCCGCTGGGGATGGCGTCTGTCACCGCTCGGCACGCCTGCAAGGCTCGTGTCACTTCTCTGACGTTTGCAAGGACAAGGTTCTCTGGAACYGTGTGAAATGATCTCTTTTATTTAAAAGTGAAGGCAGGGCTTCYCTGGAAGCTACTGCTTCCCACTTAGCCCAGAGAAATTTAAATTAGAAGATAAGAATACCTGAATGGGAATAAAACTCAGGTTCTGTATTTTGCATTAACTTTGAGCTGTACAAGCCTTCTGTCTGAAGCAGGGTGGGATCTTTAAATCAAGGAAAACTTTTCTTGATTCCCACAGCATTCAGGAGAGCAGATGTGTAGCTGAGCGAGTCCTTACGTTGCGCAGCACTGTGGAAACTGCTTAATCGACATAAAAGTCAGTCTGAAGAAACTGGGTCTTATTAAAAAAAGAAACAAATCTAACCACAGAGTTAAAAAGGAAAACCCACAAAACCTCTTACTGGGGTTGTGTCTTTTTCAAAAGCATCAGTGTGGCTTTGCAGTGAGATTTTCTGTTAAATGCTATGCAGAGCAGGCTTGTTCTTTACACATCKTCCCTCTGCCCGGGTCACACGTGCAGAGACTGCAACTTCTAAAGGCTAATAGCTGTGCAAATACAAAATGCTTTCCTTATGCAAGGGCTGGCTTAATCTGCAGAGATTCAGTAAGGACTCTGTGGAGTGTGGTAGCTCAAAATATGGTTAAAATATTTTTTCTTTTAGAARGGTAGGGCAGTTGCTTGAAAAGCTGTTATTTCTGTGTGTCATAATGCCRAGGGTACAGGAGGAGGGAGTGTCTCAAGTTTGTTATCATGGGAGAAAAATGAGCTGTCTTCCAGTTTAGGACAAAAACTGGGCCTATATTTCGGAGATGTACCGACATTGATACTCCCCACAAAAAAAAAGGGAATTTAATTGTATCTTGTGTGTTACTTCATTTAAGACCAAGGAACCTAGCCAGGCATAGCAAAGGAATTTTCAGGCTCGAACTGATGAGAGTTTGCTCGAAAGAGGTCTTGTGAGTGACTGCTGGGGCTCTCCATSGTGAGATCTGTTCCATTTTTGTATGTCCCACCTGTCTGATACCAGCTAGATATTAGAGTAGGATGGTAGCTTACATGAATGGGGTACCTCATTTAAGCCCAAAGAAGCATTGTGTTTTGYTTGTGAAGCTAATGAATATAAGTTAACTCAGCTGTCACAGAAAGGCTTGAAACAAGTACTTGGTGAAGTCTTTCCAGAAGAATTATGGTCTACTGACAAAAAAAAAAATCAGCTAAAATTATGCTGTCTAGTCTCAGTGTGGGCGAAGACAGCTGTATCAGGTTGGTGGGTTAAAYGTTGCATCCTTCGAGTTGAGATATACTTTATTTTTAGAAAAGTTTGAGGAGAAGACTTGGCTTTCCAGACTGAAGAAATACTTTTGTTTCAGATGGTAAAATTTACAGTAATTCTGATAAGTCTACTATAGCTAATGAAAAAGCTGTTCCTCACTTGTTCTTGGTTTGTATTCAATATGAAAAAGACAAGCTGAATATTGATTGCTAGAATGAACCTTAAAGTCCTTTKGATGTAAACTTTCATGCATTCTTTAAAAATCATATATGATTAAAACCAGCCAAACAAAAAAAAGAAATCCCCAAATTGATCTATATGCAGACTAGTGCAGCTGAGCAAGAAACACATCTTGAAGGCAATGAGGTTTTTCCCAGTAGCGGTTGGAAATAAAACATGACTCTTGGTTTCGACCTTAGGACAGCTTTTTATCTACAGCCAAATGCTATGTTCTCTATAATCCAAATTATACATCTTTATGAGGATTATTCCCATTGTTTTTGCACATGTGCCTACTCACACATATGAGAAATGTGTGTATTTAAGTGTCATTATGTGGACTGGACATGGTTGGAGGCAAGCAGGCCAGCTGCCTGTGCTGGTCAAGAAGATGCTGGGGCATGAGATGTTTCTATTGGTGCTGCTGGGGCATTCCCTGCTGTCCGTGTGCTCCCCTTTCCCTGCTGAGACCCTATAGGAGTCTTGGCAGTGTCCAAGTGCTTTGTATGAGCTGGCTGTGCGTTCCAGTGAGCGCAGGAGTTGGAAAATCGTGGTAAGAACTCAAGGCTTCCAACAGCTTTGCTCATCCCTCTGTTGCTAGGAAATATATGCATGAATATTTGCAAGTATACAAATGTAGAATTAGTTAAGCTCAAAAAAAAAAAAAGCTCACGTATATGAAGCAGAGGAGATCTTGGGGCCAGTTTAATTCTGTAAAGTCTAAGAGGAGCAAAGTAGCCAGGCCGATTTTGGCAYGTGGATTAAATGTGTGAGGAAATGCTGCTTCTGGAGGGCTGCACAGCACTAGAGTTTAAGTACTGTACATATTGGCACACTGCAGCTTCTGTCAGAAAACAGCAAGTCTTTAAAGAGCAGCTGATGGGCGATTTTAGTACCATCTTGTGCAACTTGAGCAGCCCTGGCAGCCCTTAACACAAGCTAGTGTCTGGGTTAAAGACCTTCTGCTTTGGGATGCCTTTCTGAATGGCTTATTCAGCTGGAAAATACAGGGAACAAAGGAGCTGGAAATATTTTGTCAGGTTGGTGATCTCACAGTCCAGAGAGCCAGCCACTGATTAGAAAGACTTGTATTGTATAACACAAGAGCTAGTGCATAGAAAAACACAGATCTTATTCTACTTCTTTCTTCATTAACTTTTGCATAATTATTTTTGCCTAAGGAGGGTGTGAATGTGGGTGTGGGAGGCATTGTCAGTAATTACGTACGTTTTTCTAATAGACTAGACGGACTGAATAGGAAAATGGGGACTATTCTTTAACTTTGAATTTGCTTTTTGACTTTTGGGGGGGAATTGAGAGACAAGTCTACAGAGTTCATGGGGGTTAAGTTTTTTTATTTGCTGTACTTAGTTGTGCAGTTTCTTTCTATGGAGAGTAGGAAGAGGGAAACATTTCTCCCTTCCCCAAATTATTTAATGACARTGTTGGCATTAGACAAAATGTGATTTGTAAGATATTAAAACTTGACCAATGCAAATAAATAATGGTCTGAAAACTACATATGACAACAAATATAATGGAGGGAATTGTCATTGCTACAAATAYATTTTGTTGCTATTTGATTGCATCTGGGATTTATGCTGAAATTCTTCATCTTAAGTATGACTTTTTTCTCCTGCAGGTTGGAAAAGAGACTGTGCAGACAACAGAAGACCAGATCTTGAAAAGGGATATGCCACCCGCGTTTATCAAGTAAACTCATTTATATTGTCAAATCTTCTATTGTAGGGACAGGAGATGTCCCAGTGATAGGTCACTGTTACACACTTCTGTTGAGCAGAATGGAAATTATGTAGTTCCCTTTCTGGGCTTGTGGCTCACCTTCAGAAATGACTTTTCAGGCAAGAGTGATGAAATTTCTTGCTGTATTTTGTTTGTTAAGGGTACCTCTCTGTCTATACATGTCTGTCTTTTGTCTTCTCCCAAAATAAAAATGTTCCACAGTTACCATGGCACTTACTGGTGTACTGGTTTTATGCCTAATGCCAGATAAAATGTGTGGTATTTTCTCAAAATCTTCTCTTTAATGTGATAGGTAAAATGTGAATTTGGTGTTACAGGCAGTTGATACATGATATCACTGCTTGAAAATCTAAGACATTTGAAGAGCAGTGAGTGCTGCTTTTAATTAAGTTTATGACTTAATACTGAAGGCGATAACTTTTGTTGGTCTGTCTTAAGAAGATGCATCACTTGTTTTCTTGCAAAATGAAAAAAGTTTCTTTCAAATGAAAAACTTTAGTTGAAATGATTTTGCCTTACAAGCCACTGAAAGCAATATTAGCCTTCTCTGCTGATGTGCATACAATGAATGGATATTTTGATGTACTCATGAAGACAGAAGAGGCAAGTGTTCTAAGTTATAAAGCACTGAGGTAAATAGGAAATAATGTAATGGAGAACATCAGTGATGTTGAAAGGGAAATTTTCAAGAAACAGTGAGTGTAGATTTATTTTGTTGCACTCAAGTTCACAAAAAAAAGCACAAACTGCCAGGGTAAGGTAATATTAGCGGAAGAGTTGAGGTTGTGAATGAAATCACTGAATTATTACTGACGTGTAAGGTCTCGCCTGAAACTACTGAGTATGTCAGAAGTGAAGGTGATGCTCCTGTTTGGAAAACTTTGCARGAGTATCTAGGGAGCAGGATGCGAGAGGTTTGGCCATACCGTTTGGATAAATGACTAAAGAGGAGAGGGAAGAATAGAGATAATATTGAAGAGAATTTACAGGCACCCAAGTAGCAACTTTATCTTCAGATAGGGTGCTTGACTGTAAACTGGCCATTGCTGCTAGCAAGAAAGGAAGACAGTGGAGCTCTGATAGGCCCTTGTTGGTAATCATTTTTGACCCTTACTGAGCTCATATATCTATGAACTGAGTTGCATGGAGGTATGGATAACTTGAACTACTCTTGCAGTGCAAGAACTTGAAGGTGACTTTACATCAAGCTGCTGCCTTTTGTTGTTTTTTCAGCTGCTTTATACAATAAAAGGTGTCCTGATTTCTTGCTTGGATTTGGAGGATAACAAGCAAATAGAGGAATCCATTTAGGGTTATCAAATAGACAAACAAAAATCCCATGAGCTGAAAATAGCTGGAGGATAGGACAGTGCCCGGAGGAAGTAGGATAAATGCTTGGCCTGTTGTTAGCCTTTCTTAGGCATCCACTTGTGGCTGCTTTTAGAGACAGGATACCAAGCTAAAAGGGCCTTTGATACAATCCAGACAGTCTTATGCTGTGTTCCTGGTGTATGATCTTGTTTGCTTTTTTTTTCAGGGTTGTTTTTCTGTTTTGGGGGAGGAGGGTTTTGGTTTGCTGGCTTTGGAGGATGTGTGTGTGTGTGCGTATGTGAATTGAAACAAAACTAAAACATTTTTCTTGATCCTTGGGGAGCTGTATATAAACACGTCATTTTGTTTCTGCTCCATTTCTAGGATATGTAGAGTTTTTGGTTCACTTCCAGCTGCTTGTTCACCAAGAGGAAAGCGAGGGACTAAGGAAAAGAGGCTGCCTTTTGAATTGCCACACAATAATTGGCCTCTGATAATATTTACCAGATTATGAAGACTTACRTAGTCATATTACTGTAGAATAATGTGATGAAAGCTCAGAAGATTCCTTAGTGGGGCTCTGCTGAATAGTAACATTTCTTGCTGAGCAAAGAACTTGTTCTGCAACCATGTGTGACTGCTTAGTTTGTGCTACAGTGAGAAGGGCGAAGCAGAGCTGTCACAATAATGCAATTCTCTTCACGCAGTACCCACCTAATACCTTGCATGGGACAATATGAATGATGGATCATCTCAGTGATATCCTATTGCATTTGTTTTTAGTTAATCTAGAGAGGATATCCAAAAAATCTCCTACTTGTTAACAGTTCCATATCCACATGGAACGTAGTGTCACTGACTGCTGCGGTATAGGGACATCTGTGAGCTGTGAGGAAGTTGCCAASGAGCTCTACCTGCTTTGCTTTAGAAAGCAAGACTTCAGTGTAGGTGGCTTCTTTCTTTTTCTTGCTCTGTTTGTTTTAGAGGAGAGGGATGTTCATTTCTGAACTGCTGATCCAAGAATTAGCAGTTGTCTTGGGGACGTCGGAACAGGGTTCTTGCACTAGCACCCCATTCCCTGCCCATGGCCTTCCTGCTTGAAGGGACCACAAGACCTGGAGGGAAACATGCCTGAAGGCTCATGGAAACTTTTTTCCTAAGGACTTGGTATTGCATTAGTATTGTGTGTTATTACTGTTAATTAAGTTTATTTTCATTGATTGAGGATGCATAGAGAAGATTTGATACTTTGCAAAGTTTTCCAATAAGAGTGTGATTGCCACCAACAAAATTGTTAGCTACAAGGGGACTAAGGTGCATCCCTTTGCTTGCTAGGGACATAAACCACCTTGGAAACATTGATTACAAAATACTATGTTCTGTGTCGGTTATTTTGGTCCTCAGAGTATGAGTAATGCATGATATTAAAATCAGATGGTTTTGTCGTATGTTCTTATTTCCTGGTATATTTCTGTTGTAGAGAAGGTGGGGGGAAAAGCTGCAGTCTGTGTGAAGAACGTAGGGTAACATGGCATTGTTTGCATGCAGAATAACATTGTCTACATTAAACTTGCTCACAAACTCATGAAATAAATTAAACCATAATGTTCTTCATGTCAACACTATTTTTGTAGCTCAACTGGCAGAGCATTCTGGTTATCTGTGTGAACTAAGTTATGTTGCTACTTTACTTTTAAAATCATTACTTGTTGTCTTTACTTTTAAAATCATTACTCTGCAGCCTGTCGGTAATCTAAACTGTAGTGAGCAAACTGTCTGCAGCTTGAGCAGTTGAAAACTGAACTTCAGGTATCCAAGGCATAGTCTTACATTTTAGAACAATCTCCAGTGGTGGAGGAAAACAGAAGTCAATCCTGGAAAAWAAAAAGGGAGTTTAGCATAAACTGCAACTTTTCCTTACCCTTTATAAAGAAGACACCAACAGAAATCAAGTTGGTTGACTATTGAAATCTGTAATAGTTGGAAAGATCATGACCTATGTGTCATCTCTCTGAAATTTGGATGGTGATAATTCACATTTATTGAAATTGCACCTCTAAAATAGAGGGTTTTTTTTGTAGTGAGGTGTTTTATAACACTAGAGATTTAGATATTTGCAGATTAGTTTGACTCCAGGAGGAGGTACCATTTTTTAATTGCTTCATAATGAGACTTTAGTTTACTAACCAGGTATCAATTGTATTTCTAAGAAAAAGGAAATGATAGGATTTCATTGGACAACGGCATTTTMCCTCTTGTTATCAGAAATATTAAAAATGCCTAGAAAATGCTACTTCACCAAAAAAACACCCTCTTGTTTTGTTTTTGTGAATACTTTGGAACAAAAAAAAATTTCTCCTTTTGCAATAAAACTTCATTTCTGAAAATACCCTAGTAGGTTCTGATTATTTGGTTGTTCAGCATTGGGATTTTTTCAATTTGTCTTAGTTGAATGCCACCACAAATGAACTTCCCCTTAAGGGAAGCACCCGTAGGTGTGTTACCTCGTTTCTGCTTGACCCTTGGACTGTTCYTTTTTTAATTGTAAGCCAACATCCTGAGATTTAGAGGGAGTTAAAGTCCTACAGATGTATTACTATATACTTGCATGATAYTACATCATGTGCAAACTTTTGTGAGTTGGATTCTGTGCGTGTGATATTTGTTTATGCGCTTTTTGATTGGAAGAGTTTTATCTTAAATTACTATCTCCTTTTCAAAAGACAAAGAATAGAAGTATGTGTGAGGATATTCCACAAAAATTGTCATTAGCAGTAATTATTATAGCTCTGTGGTTCATTTTACCCACATCTTGAAACTTGATTTTTGGATTTGGTATCAGAAAGCATACACGAAGTACCAACCTGTCCAAAGTTCCCTGTGTCGGTTCTTGTTTGCTTCTCTAGGTGTGGCTCCCATGCGCTCACCTTGCAGAGTGTGCATGTGCACCTGAGTGCASATTATGCAACGTGAAAGCACGAAGCAGCAAAGACTCAGAATCACCATYTCAGAAGTGAGATATGTGAGATTAAGGTTTTTAGTGCTGTTGAGAACACTTTAGTATGCTTTTTTGAGACAAGCAGCAATATAATGCGGTGAATGTGTAGTGTATCCTTCAGCTTCCTCCTGCCCGTGTCATGTAATCCTTTTCTTGGTGTATTTTCTCCCTTCCTCTCCAGCTTCCTTTCTCGCACACCAAAGTGCATGTGCTTGAACTCTGTCAAAGTTCATACAAAAGTTTATACCAAAAAAGGCATTATACAAGTAATACACAAAGTAAAAAWTCTAAAGATTCAATTTAAAAACATTGAAAAAGAAGTCTGAGGCTCTTAATTTTCTTCTTGTGCTAAATTGTGGGGATTTCTGCCATTAATGCACATGTAGTTTAATTCATTTGTTCACAAATAGAAGAGCCAGCCTAGAAGAGACTGCTGTTATTAAACAGTTGGCTGTGAACTGAGCTGTAGGAAATGAGGCATTTSTGAGTCTGGGGCTCTGGTGAAATGAAAAGGTGATACCTGCTTTCTTGGCAGAGTTGGGGAAAATAAACTTGAAGTGGGGAAATCTACACTAGTGAGATCAACTGTCTTGGGTTTTAGAGCAAAGTTGCGCTGGGTGCTCATGAGCAGACTATCCCCACTCACTGCGTGCAAGTTTTATGTTTTTTCTTTTATTCTGAGTTACCACTTMATATGCTGGTCAGATGCCTTGCAGAGGAACAGCTTATGACAATGGAGCTGCTTATCTGGGGAGCCATTAGCTGAAAACCTTATTTGTTGAAAAAAAGCTTCTCTTCCTGCAATAGTTGTCTGATTTCTTATTGTAGTCAGTGGTAGGRTTAACCATTATGGTCTGCCATTTGTGGAAAAAGAACATAAGAGGAGGGAAATGGAGAGATAAAATTGTAACTTTCCCCTATGATTTAACTGGAAATCTATGATAAAATAGTATGCATAATGATTGCTAGAAAAAGGCCTATGGCAAGCACAAAAAAAGTTACGATAAGAGATAGTATTGTTGAAATAAAAGGATTTAATGTTTGCTGGAACATGAGTGCAACTAAAATAGGTGTATGGCATTTCTATATGCATAGAAACGGTGTGTTGGCTTTATTTATGTTTCTCTTAAACAAGGTGAGAAGAGTGGAGGAGAGTCCTGGTCAGCGTAKTGGGTAACTAGTCCTGACTAGCGCAGCCTTACAGGGCTTAGCTGCTTCTACTGCTTMGCAACTTAGATGCCAAGTTTCAACTTAGTGTTTCTCTGACCCGTTATGAAGTAATTATAGCAAGCAAACAAAATGTAAAGCTTTTTAATGTTTCCATTATTGATCTTTGTTAATTGTTATTTTTATCAAGTTGTTTCATCTAATTTAAGTTGAGAGCTTCTTTGCTTCTTGTAGTATATTCTGTATTATTGTAATTGCACATTATAAGATCTTGTAAATCTTCCTTCCTGTTCCTAAAACCAGAATTTCAGCCTTCATTTGGAATTCATACCTTATCACTAAATCTTGTGGCCATTTAAAGTGCAATTTCTGTAATGAATGCAAATCAACTTAAAAGCTGGAGTGTGAGTTTTGTGGATTTTGGTTTTCTTAATAGGATGTTCTTGATTCTATTATCCTATGTGTAGTAATAATTTAATGTTTATAATTCAATATTTATTAATGGCAATTGCCCCTTGAATACCAAGGCAAATGTAAGGATGATGAAGGTTACTAATTTGATTTGGAAGCTCTAAACAATAATTGTATCTTCTCTGATCTTTAGAATAAAAGATGCTTTGCCAAGTCAGTGTTTGGGACCTTTTCCTAACAGCATTCTCTGTTGACTACTGTATATGGGATATTGAAAATGTGCCCTAAATTGGAAGATTTTTGAATTCAGGAAAAACAAAACCCAATTGCTGTCAGTATTCTTGYTAACATAAGTATCTTCATCAAATGATAAAGGCAGATAATTAGCTTGCTTGCTCCCAGTAATGGGATTGAAAACCATTCCTTCACTGGTTTCTCAAGTCCATTGCCTCGCGGAGAGGAGTAACAAGCCCGTTGTGTGTGACTTTGTCTGCAGGGTGGAGAACGCCTGCACCAAGCTTGTTCGGGCGGCCCAGATGCTCCAGGCGGATCCTTATTCCGTCCCAGCTCGTGACTATCTCATTGATGGATCGAGGGGCATCCTCTCGGGAACGTCAGACTTGCTTCTGACATTCGACGAGGCTGAGGTGGGTTTCCCAGCGCAGCTCCTGATGGTGCCGCTGCTGCTGTCTCCAATTAACCCGATGAGCTAATGTGAACTGTTCCATAGAGCTGAATGTCAGTTTTGACTGTTACCTTGTTTTGTTGTTCTTTTTTATCTGTTAAAAGAAATTCGACTTGCATTTTGTTAAGGGTACCTTTGTACGATACAATGGTATGCTTTGTGTCCCTGGTCACTCTGAAAGGGCCAGATTCTGTCAATACTGTCTTGCATTTTCCTGCCATTTTTCTGTCTTGCCTTCACTCTGCCCATAACTGAGCCTTACATTTTCCATATCCCTTAACTCAAAAGCCCTAGACTACTTCCTAGCCTTCCTGGCTGTATTGGCTTGGCCCCATTAGCTGTAACAATGCAAGTGGCCTGGTAAAGGGGCCAGTTATATGCAGGTACTTGTGGCTGGCTGATCAGCTAGGAGGATGCATTTTGGTAAAGGTTAACAGTTGTTGCATTTGGGCTGCTGCAGAAGCCAGAGAAGTGGCTCAGAGGGGGTACTGTTTGTAGCATCTCAAATGAAACAGGCAAAACACACAAGCAAAGTTAAACTTTTTTTTTAGTCTTGTGATCCTCTTACTGGGAATATGAAATCTGTGAGGTCTTCTGCTTTTCTTAATACAAAGAATTCTGCTTTTCTTAATACAATTCAAATATCGTGCCTATAAGAGAGAATGAAGCTAGTACTATTAGAGCTGCTGGTAACTCTGAATTTGACCTGTGCAACAGCCTGTTAATCTGAAATGATTGCATAACTCTTGCTGCTGCTCTGTGTAGCCTCACAGAGCATTGTTGTGTCTTGTGGTGCTGTTAATATGTTCCTCTGAAATGAGGATAATTCCATGGGACTTACCTAAATCAGTAGTGCCAGAGGTATTTTACATGTTTAAGTGATACTGTCAAGTGTTAAAGGACATGCTAGGAAGTGAGCTTGATGGCATTTAATCTCCCTGCTTTCAGTGTTTAGAAAAGGCATTGACTTTTATGGAGCTAATGCTTCCTTRGACTCTGTTCTGACACTGCATGTTAAAAGAAAATTTTTGCTCATGAATGATTGGCTTTTCACAAAGAGGAACCTGACGTGTACTCCTTACTGTACTTCAAGATAAGCTAACATTGGGACAAAAATAAGTGATTTCTAGAAGAAATCAAGAGTTAGGAAATKACAAGTTAGGAAGACTGAGCATTGTATGTGGCTAATGTGAATTAAATGTTAAAAAAAAAGTTATTCTTCAATGGGAATTGTATCTGTGCTGTTGGAAATGCAGCTCAGGGTGCAAGAAGAGGAGGGGTTAACCATTTGACTCACCAAAGTCTATTGTGGCTTTCAGCATGAACTAGAAAAGTAAAAATCAACAGCTAAGGCAGAAATCCATAGATGAATAAACTACATATTTTCATAGACAGATTGTCCCMAAAAAACTGAGTCCCCTTCCAACTGCAATGTTGGATACTTTTGATGTATTTTTTTCCATATGTAAAGCTGTGTGGCGGTTAATATATTCTTTGAAAGTTCTGAGTCTGCTTTCCCTGTGTCTTCCTTTGTGATTTAACTTGTGTTTTTATTGATTAAAATGCAATGACAAATTTTGAGTCAGGCATGCCTGTATACTTAAGTGCACTTTATTTCTTTTTTCACTTGCTATCCTTCAGTTATGCAAGGTGAAAACAGTGAAAGGAGGCTTTTGCATTGGTGATGAGTAGTGGAATGCTGATTAAATTGAGTCTTTATTAATACAGCATTCTTAAGTAATTAAGTTTTGGGTCGCCTAATGAACATTGCCAACCTGTATGATTGCCCAAACATCATGTGAGCAAATGCTGTAMATATGCTGTTCTAATGATAGACTTGCATTTCTAATTCAAGTATCATTTGGCTTCATCTAATAAATGATGGAATGTTCCTTTTTTAGGTCCGTAAAATCATCCGTGTCTGCAAAGGAATTTTGGAATATCTGACTGTGGCGGAAGTAGTAGAAACTATGGAGGATTTGGTGACATACACAAAGAATCTAGGGCCAGGTTTGATTTGCTGCAGTATATCATAAACATATTAAGTGTAGTCTCTTTTCCCTCATTCTTTTTTCTTTTTTATTCTGTCCTATCCCAGCCAAGTTTAAAGTGTTTAGACCTTGYTAAAGCAGTTTCTTTGAAAACTTTTGGAGGTGTTTTAAACTACTGTCTTCTGATACACATTCTCAAGAGTGCAGAAGAGTCAAGATATGTGCTATTTGGGCAATATTTACTGCAGTTTTTCCACACTACATTGTGTGGAAAATAAGCGTGCACTTGCATGAACAAAATACAATTTGAAAGAGATGCAATTAAGCATTCATGGCTAAAGTTTGTTAAGACTTCAGCATTTTTGTACTGAGATGGTTAGGCCTAACAGCAGTTTCTTGGAGTCATCTAAGCCAAACACTCTACATAAACATCTTACTGGGGATGCAGAACTAGCACTCATGCAGTAGAATGCAAAAGCTCAGCTGTTATCCTAATCCTTTTCCTTCATTATTTGGTGATCCTTCACTACTTGTTACTTTGCCATGCTACATCACACYGTCTTTCACTGGTGGAAATAAGTGATTGATAAGTGAAGCACTTCTGATACACCTGCCTTTAATCTCCCAGTCATCTTCTGTGTCCAGTGTTTTAGATTTAGCAAGCGTTAAAATAGATTATAGAATGCTTTTGTTAAATAATACTTAAAATGTAGGTGTTGTGGTGAAAATGGAGAATATTGGGGTTGAAATACAGTTGAGCTTAAATATGTTAGAACTGGAGCAGGAATTCAATTAATGTATTGCTGTTTGACAGCAGCTTATATATATATATTTGTGTTGTGTATTATATATATGCATGCATACATATATATGTTTATAAGAATACATATATATATAACATAAGAATAATTAGCTCTTAAAGAAATTTGGATGCTTAGACTAGAAGCTGTCCTTTTCACACAGCATGTTTAACCTTCTTGATATATTTGGAAATTACATTGCTTAACATATGCAGATAGGTTTATATGCATGCAGTTTAAGTTCCATATGAAAGTAGAGTGTTTTAATTTATTTTATATTCTGCAAGAAATTACTTTTAACATCTCRTTTCCTTTTGGAAAGGAAACAATGAAGCCAAAAAGGCAACCATCTCATTCCATGAAATYGATTGTTTTATTTGGTGTATGCAATTTTAATTTTTATGTAGTCATAATCCTCTGTCTTGAAAATAGAGGTTTTCCTGAGCTTCTAATTACTCTATTTGATTCAGACAAAGCAGTTGAGACTTGTCATTGCACCTCTCTGACATAATTTGTTGTTCCATGTTTATGATGGAGGTAATAAATATTTGACAAGTATCTTCTCAGTCAGCAATGAGATTTAGATTTGTGCCTGTGTCCCCAAATGAGCTTTTCATACTCAAACTCATACTGGTCTGGATACATAGCTAGTCCTGTGCTTCTGGCATGCTCTAAAAGCCTTGTCTTTGTCTGAATTAAATGCCACTTAACACTTAGAGTCCTAGTTCATGAAACATTGCCATTTTATGTAATCAGTCCTTCTTCCCTTCAGTTATCAATGAACATCTGATACTACTATCAGCTTAAGGGCTATGTGAAGATACAGGAATATGAGTGTGTGTACTTAATTAACTGTTACATGTTTTAAGTTGCAGTAAGAGAGGAATATGAATATCTTTTGGGAATTTGACTGCTCTAAAATGAGCATGCTTTTGCACAACATGCCAATCTATGCTGGCAGTGTAGTATTCCTTTTTTTTTTTTTAATCGACATTAAAGCATAGTTAACCTTTTGCTGGGCTGGTTTAAGCTTCTAAACTAGCAGAAAGATAACTTGTCATGAGTATAGAACTGTTTTCTAGCAGTTCTGTACCCTCTGGAAGGGAGGAAGTGAGGGGAAGCTATGGAGCACCAATTTAAGTTAGCTTAAMTTTTGATTGAGCTGTGCCCAAAATTTCCACATGTGTTACATGATAAACATCAACCATCTTAGTTSTTGAAGACATTTGTAGTCTAGAATAAATTTGTTTTTTCATTCACCTTTATAGATCACRGAAATACTGCCAGTAGAATGTTCTTTAAAGAAGCAAAATAGATAGTTTTTGATTTGTATCCTGTGAAACCTCAAGACAAAATCTTTGAAGGAAAAAAAATACATCCTTTTCCTGTCACTCACACTGTGGGGCTTTGATCAAGTCTTAAAAGAACAAAAGCAAAAACTTTGTAAATTAATGTGACTTAATGCCTGAAGGGTTTATAAGAACACATTTGTGTATTCCTGTTTTTTCTCTGGGATTTGAAATCAGTTTTAAATCTCTATCATTTGAGACTTTTATTCTACCTTAACTTGCATCTGGAATGCAGTTTGTTATAGGTGCAAGTACARAAGTTCCAAACTTAAATGTATTTGTCTTGAATGTTGTTCCTGTTTAGAAAGCTCAACTTAATATTCATTTCTTCATGTATGACTATGCTTAATTACTTCAATCCTTAGGAATGACAAAGATGGCCAAAATGATTGACGAGAGACAGCAGGAATTAACGCACCAGGAACATAGGGTTATGCTGGTGAATTCCATGAATACTGTGAAGGAGCTATTGCCAGTACTTATTTCAGGTATTTTCTGCTTTTAATTTCTCATAGCACTCTGGATCTGTGTCTTTCTAAACTGAAGTATCARTCTCTTGTGTTTGCTGGAAATAGCAGCTTTGGCATTGCTTCTGCACTGATGGCAAGTAGCTGTATGACACGGTTCATGACTCAGTGAGGACACGGTGCAAGTGCAGTGCTGCTCACTGTATGTTCTGCACACCTGACATTAGAATGACAAGTTATCTAATGGTACATCATTAACGGCAGGTGTAGTGTGGTGCATTGATTGGATTTACTGATTTCTTTTAAAYGGTGGCTTGCTTTCTTGATAGTGAACACTTAAATTGTGCTGAAGGATAAATTAGAACTTGCATTAATGTCACCTTGTAAGCACAGTGAGGGTTGAGGCTGCTCTGCTAGGGCACCCAGCTGCTGAGCATGGGGTCCTAGAGGGGTGCCCTGCAGCGGCTCCTGCCGCTGTGCTGCGCCGTGCTCATTGACAGGGCCATAATGGTCCTGCTGGCAGCCTCGCTCCCTTTTATGTGGAGCTGCTGTGCCGAGCCATCCATGTCTAGGCAGGCACAGGAGGTGCCAGCCTGGCYGGGCTGCGGGACGTGCTTGGGGCTGGACGTGGAGCGAGTTCCTYGGACCAGAGCAGTTTCTTAATCAAATGAGGACAGTCATCTCTGCCCTGCCCTGATTTTGACTTGTTTAATAGTTGTAAATAGGATATCTGCATACATTTCCCTGGCTCTTTTCTTGGCATACATCTCATTTTGAGGAAGAACAAATCATGCAAATATAATGCCAGTTGAGGGGGAAAGAAAAATCAAATTAAGCTCAGAATTCACACAAATCATGCAAATATAATGCCAGTTGAGGGGGAAAGAAAAATCAAATTAAGCTCAGAATTCACCCAATTGGGAAGTGGGTGTGTTGCTGGTGTGTCTAAGCTTGACTTCTGTCTGTTGGGGGTTGTTCTGGGCCCCTGTTAGCTGTCTTCAGCTGCTGCTTATTTGCCAAAGGCTGATAGTTAATGCTGTGAATGGGGGATGTTTGATAGCTGTGATGAACTGTACATAAGCTAAAGTGAGATACAGCTATAATCAGGTTCTCAGGAATAATAACGGAGAAATAGGAATAATAGTAACTCAGATCACAGATAACATAAAAGTAAATGGTCACCAGTGTTGTAAATCTAGTTGAAAAACAAATGAATAAAATAAAATACATGAAACGTAATTAATGAATTAAAATAAATTACATGAAATAAAAGGTGAAGTTTGGATGGTTTGTGGATTCTACTGCACTAAACCACTGCTAGAGCAGCAGTGAGATGCTAATGCCATTATGTGCAGAATGTACCAGCAATCAGGCATAAACTCCCCTAGYATGTGCAGAAAGCTATGTTGCTATATTTAACAATGTTAACTGCCAAGTAGGAACATGMCTGGGACAAGAAATCAACAGTCAGTAGCAGACTTGATTTCTTTATCTGTGATATTGATAAAAATACTGGTTTAGATAGAGTAGTAATGATGAGGAAAAAAAAGCAGGGGGTGGGAAATACAGATGGCTGTAGCTACAATCATGTTTTGATTAACACTGCCAATGCAAAATGAAATTTACTGTGCATGTGGTAGGGGATCCCTTCAAATATTGAATGTATTGTGTAGATTGTTCTAATCTATGTTCCATGTTCRCAGCTATGAAGATATTTGTAACCACAAAAAATTCTAAAAGCCATGGAATAGAAGAGGCCTTGAAAAATCGCAATTTCACAGTAGAGAAAATGAGTGCTGAGATAAATGAAATAATCCGAGTCTTACAACTCACTTCCTGGGATGAAGATGCCTGGGCCAGTAAGGTATGTTTCACATCTCCCTTTCAYGTACTCTGAAATCCTTGTAAATTGGTGTTTTTGAGAATGTTGACATACATGTGTGTTTATCAGTTTTGCAGCACTGTGCAGTCACACCRTATAAGCTTTTTAAGGTTAGAGAACATTTTCTGATTTGTTCAGAGAATTTTTACTCTTTGAACAAAACATGTTCAGACACRATTGTCTTAGCTTTTTATCAACATTAACTCTTGAATAGCCAATTTAAAGGAATGTAGCTCTGAAGGTGTCTTACTGGRTTTTTGGAACTGAGTGGTTACCCAAAAGACTTAGAATTCTTCATGCTTTGRTTTTGGCTTGATTAGGAAATCATGGAAGACAATGCATGTCTCCAGGTGTTCCTTGTCACCTTGCAACCTGATACCTCACAGAGCAGCATTAAGTTTGTTCTGTACCTCACACTAATCCTGTAAATAGGCACCTGTAGCAAGACTACCTGTGATTTTTTTCTGCCTAGAAGATAGGAAAGTTAGACTGCAGTCACTTGTTATGCAGAAAACCTAAAGTTAATAAGTTTTAGTAATGTGGGAGAGGCTTACTTTTCCCCTGTTTTTGATTTGAGTATGGAAGTAAATTTCAGGTGTATGTTTGTCACTCATCTAAACAAATAAATCAAGTGCCTAGGATCGAGCAGCTTTTTAGGATGAGAATGAACTGAATGAGGCCTGTGCTGCTGCAGCGTGGACAGTGTTGGTTCCTTGTGACCCCGTGTTAAGTTGTGGCTGCTGCTGCTTGCCTGGAAGGCTCATGAGATGCTCTTAAACGATGCTCCCTGAACAGAGGGGGAATAGGTGTCAGATCTGTATGTTACACACCATAAAGCTGCCTATGATGGGCCAGCTGAGCAAAGTGCTGTCATGGACGTATGAGTAAATGCGGTATAGATGACTTTCCTGCCCGTTTAGTCAACACATTGATGTATATTGCTAGTACCTTGATGTACATTTTTTAAGGGTTAGTACTCCAAATGAATAACCAAATATATTCAATGAAAGTGAGACCTGATGTTGGACTTAACCCAAACTTCTTACAGAAAACCTAACACTGATATGATCAATTAAAATCACTTTGGCCTCTATTGTTTGCCACTTGACCTTTAGTTTGCCTTTTGAGTTATTTTGACACTATCACTTCCTTATTATGACCACTTTATGCATCTTTGTTTTTGTTCTCCTGTTTCTTACTTTCTCACCTTTAGAAGGTAAGCTTTCTTCCACACCCTACACCTCCAGTTTGTACTAAAACAAGCATGTCTGGGATTTTGTGCTGTGTGCAGGCCGTGTGCTGTGTGACTCTTCTGTGTGCCAGCTGTGCCACCATACTTGTGTATATGCACATAGAAGTTTTAAAGGATCTGAATAGCTCTGTCTAGACACACGTGGAATTGGCTGTCACTGAGTGGCAATGGCAAACTGAACCACAACGAGACTTTCAGACACTGAATAGAGCCAGCCCAAGGTTTTAGAGCATGCTCCTCCTGAATGCTGCTGGATTATGTTACTAGTCGCTGTAACTACAAATAAAAAGAGCCAGTCATGCAGGCACAGGCTTTCTACAGGCCCAGGAAGGTTTATTAAATCAGGAGTTTTGTCTGTTCTATAGCATTTCATCAGCCCCTTTCTTGCAATATATCAGGCCAAATAGTTCATGCTCTCAGGCTTAGACCTAAAGCCTGAAATTCATGAGCATGGTTTTAAATTCATTTTTTATTACTGAATTTAATCCTTCCTGCATCTTGCTACATTCTGGTGCAATTGATTCACAATCAATCTGGAAGTCTTCATGGTAGGAAATGGTTGTATTATAAAAAGTTGTTAAGCTAGGCTTAGAAAAGTCTTCTATTTCTAACAAAAGCGACTACCACAGATTTCCTTAAAATTACTGGCATGTTAATAATATCTGCAAATGGAGAATGTTAGCTATTAGACTYAATGCATTAAGTATGTTGTGTGGGCAAGTGTATCAAAGTATTGTTCTCAGAATGAAGGGAATTATTCTCAATTGCAGCCTGACTTTTCAGAATTAGGGTGCTCTGATCTGGAGCTGTAGCGCTCTTCATTAACCACATATTAAAATGTTTGTGGTGTAAAGTGTTCTGAGTGCAAAATACAGTAGTTGGGAGAAGTTGGAGCCAATTTTCTGATGCCYGTGTATTTTGGACCTTTTTCCCTATATAGTTTTTATATGTTGATTTTTTTATCTGAAAGAGAGAAGGAGTTGTTAATTTTAAAATGACATTTCTGTTGCGTGCAATTTATGCCTGACCATCAAAGGAAAGATTTTTTTCTTATGCTTTCCTGAGCAAAGACAGGTCTGTTTGGGAACAGACTGACTTGAATTTTGGCTGGATAATACATGCTGCTCTTGATGTTGGGACTTAGTTTAAGTGTGTTATTCTTTCCTTTATTGTGTACGCATACAAATATCGTAAAATCTGCATAGGTGTAATGGAGGAGGAATAGCTGTAGGCTTTTTCCTGTCAAAGCTGTTCTATCAGATTGTCCTTAGAATGGGAAGTGTGCCGTACTGTTATAGATGGCAATAATACCTACTTGCACCAAAAAAAGACATTTTTGGAAAGAAGTGTGGTAATTTATAGCTGAAATACAGATCTCTGCTAAAATCTTTTACATTTTTAAAATAACTGTAGTAGTTTCCTTTTACAGTTTTGTTTCATTTCAGATTTCATTTWACAGAGAAATCCAACTTTCTCTTTGGTATATTGTTAACTGTGTTCCACATTTTAAAAAATGAATCTTCTATTYGCACGGTAGCGAAGSGGGTTAAAAGTTGTTGGAGGCTGAGAAGTATCTAGGAGCTTGCAGGCCTGGCCCGGCTGGTGACTGAGCTCTCTGTTCTGCCAGGAGGCTGCCTTTCCCTATTTCCTTCAGCATTCCCTTCTTTGGTAATGAAATGCAGACGTCGCTAGTCGAGACCACTCAATTGAGTCAGTGATTGTATTTTATAGCTAACGAAGGATTGTGTTGGATTTCTCCATTTCCTTTTCAAGGCACTGCCAGTGCCACCTGCTGTATGAATAACCTCCAAGTTCTTCATAGTGGTAGAAGTGGCCAGTAAAGTAGCTGGAGAAAATGCTCATTTCCCTTAGGAACTGGCTTGCAAAAAGGCTGTTTACTCGTTTGCCTTCAGGGAGTGTTGCCCTAGGTATTTAACTGTTTTTGTTACTTTCAAAAGGCAGTAGTACTGATTTTGCGCCTTTTACCAGCTAGATGTGGGGAAAAAAGAAGGGGAAAGCAGACTTTGCAGAGAGAACTATACTAAATGACTTGAGTGATAGCTGTGAATATTTCTTTCCTTGCTCATGATGGTTCTGGCAAGTCCCAGATGGTCAAGTCTTTAAAATATACAGCTGTTCACAAAAAGACAGCATGCTTGAAGAGCTATAGAAATCACTAATATCAAGACTTGGTTCATCTGTCATGATCTTGGCAACAAGATCATGAACAAGTGTGTGTGATTTTAATTTTATTTTTTAATTGAAAGCTAATTCCAACTTGGTRTTTAAAAGTCTCGATCAGTAGGCAAGTCCAGACCTGACACAAAATTGAGGTGGTAGCAGAGTGAAATAATAAGAGCAGTTCCAGGAAGCCCTGTTAAGGATGTCTTTGCTTGGTCTATTTAAAAACTCCTCCTGTCAAGCTGAAATGCCAGCTCCTTACCAGGCTAAAGTTGGAAGGAACTCCTTGCCTTGGCAGTTGGGGCTGTAAAGATGAGAGATCTGTGCTTTAGGAGCTGTTCTGAAACACTTTGACTGCCACACTGGGATTTTAGCAGATTTTTCCTCGCTAAAGTAAGTGAGGGGAATTGGGCTTGGCAAACCACCTGAGCATCAGTGAGGAGCCACGTGGGACAGCAAGGCTTGCACTGCAGAGCATGGTGTAGCTGCACAACCTTCTCATGATGGGAGAGATGGAACCTCTGTGGCTTGGGTAGGGTWGGCAGTCATGAAATCCTAAATGTAAAAGGTAGCTTTGGTTCTGCCCCTTGTGTGAGTCTTAGATTAAGAAGCTTTTATCTCATTTTGCTGCAGCTCTGCATGTAGCAGGGACCCATACATCATCCATGCTTGGGCAAGAAGGAAGAGGACTTGGCACCTCCACTTGTCCTCTCTGGTCTTTTTCCAGCCTTGCTCTCCCATACCTGGTATCTCATCAATACACTCAGCAACATCTGTCACTTTTTTAAAGTCAGCTTTGAAATTATTAATGGTGCAGCTGTGTCTCYACTCTTGTCAGAGTTATCTCCCCCCATACGTGTTACTTGTTCTTGATGCCTGGAGCAGGACCCACTCTCAGAGYTGCATGTGGACAGTCTAACTCCGTTAATAGTGCAATATTCAGGCTTCCCTTCAGCTGTTTACAAAAGAGCTCCTTTGGCCGTGCCCTAGCTCTTCACTTAAGGTACTTGCTGCTCTGACCATCTTTACATTTGTTTAAGATGTAAACTTCTGGCCTCTAGTGGAGAGCTGACATGGACAGTTAGGTGAGTGTGCAGGGAGATGAGAACTCCCTGCTGGTTTGGTCTCCTGGCAAAGATGTGCTAGATAAAGCAGGATAGAAGAAAATGAACTTGTCTGACACTCWTGGCAGCAAGGTTCTGAGTTCAATGCAAATGTGTTCATGTGGTTGGAAATTTGTAAAGACTCTGGGAAATATAGAAGAAGAAACTAACTGCAAGATGTGTGYTTACTAGAGCTTTGATTTCAGAAATTAAAACACTGATATATAAAGGGCTAGAAAAATCACTAAACTTGCATGCACATTTTCTGCATTTTGAGTGATGAAAGCGTCTGTCCTTGGACAGGAGTGACTCTGACCTGCTGGTTTGGAACCTGGTTTGGAGCTGCTTATCTGGGTGCGCTTCTGTAAGGAGAGGGTGCTTTGGAACTGTTCTGGCTGCTTTGGGTGTGAACTCTGTCTGTGCTTGGGTTTCTTGAGAATCATTGCGTTGTTTTCTTTTGCAAAGGACACTGAAGCCATGAAAAGAGCCTTGGCCTTAATAGATTCAAAGATGAACCAGGCAAAAGGGTGGCTGAGAGATCCAAATGCACCTCCAGGTAGTACTTAAAAATAATATATAATAAATTAAGAGTAAAATAGAGAAATATTTTGMTGTTTTAAAAGTCCAAATAATTGTACTGTGTAAGATAGAATTGMCTTTATGAATTGACTATGCAAGGTAGATCATTCTGAATGAGCATTTAGATATTCCTTTATTTAAAAATTGAAGATGAAGCAAATAATTTAGGGGCCTAATCATGTAGTAAGCTTTGCTTGTTTTAAGTTATCCAAGTAACTGTTTTAAATGGTATATATATTTCTCTTCCTTTGCATTCTACTAGTAAAAAGTAAAAAATAACTTGGAAAAGACATTGTAAATACTGTAACTGCAGATTTGTCATCTTGATATCAAGGTTTTGCCTTTCTATGCATCTTTATAGCTTATAAAACCAGCTGCAGGCCTATTCTGTTTATATGCTGAAAGGCCTTATAAGAAACGTTTCCTCTGAAATGGAAGCTAAATATGCAGTTGTAAATGTTGGAAGTGAATTACCTGTTCTTWTTAAACTGCTGCTTGTACTTTTGACCTCATCCCCCTTGCTGCACTCRGCTCCAGAAAGTTCAGGTCCTTGCAAAGCCTTCTGTTATTGACATTGACAATTAATGAAACAAACCCAAAAAATATTACTAGTTAAGGACAATGAAAAATGTAGCACTTGGTGCAAATCAGATCTTTCTGGATATTACTTGGAAATAATCTCATTTTTGTCATTGAGTGGTGGTTATTGCAGCACTTATTCTTTGAGCTGCTTTCATTATTCTCATTTCGTGGTGGGAACTGGTGCTTTGTGGATGGGAAGATGCCAATACCTGTATTGCTGGGGCATGTGGTGGGGGATGATTATGAGGAGAAATCATTTTTATCTACTTTGGTCAAGTATAAGTCACTTGCAAGTGGCTGAAGTTAAGGCTGAACCTTTCTACATTGCCTTCCCTTCTCACTCAGAGTGCATTAGAGATTCTGTAGTCGAGTCTTATACAGGAATTAATTTATAGCAGAATGAGCGAATGATTTGMAGCACGTAGCACGTGAGGCACAGTACTATATCTGTGCTGCACTGTTTCAGGAATCTTGTCCCATCGTAAGAAATAATCCACTTCATCCATGTCTTAAACTTTTGGATAAATCCACTCCTAAATTCGACCCCAATACAATCAGTGTRGCAGGCCAGGATGAGTTTCCTGATTATCAAAGAACATCTTGTTGGACATTTTACTGAGTGACTCCCTCTCTTAGGGGATGCTGGTGAGCAAGCAATAAGGCAGATCCTTGATGAAGCTGGAAAAGCTGGAGAACTGTGTGCAGGCAAGGAACGCAGAGAGATCCTGGGCACGTGCAGAACCCTGGGCCAAATGACTGATCAACTGGCTGATCTCCGAGCTAGGTAAAGCTAGGTGTTATTTATTAATTCTTATTTTACTGTTGTTGTTTTTGTTCCGTTGATGTGATGTGGCATGTGATCATTTCATTATCTTCTCATAAGAATAACTTGCTTTAATAATATATCCTTAGTAAATCCTTAGTTAGGGGATATGTTGGGACAATGATGAACAGAATTGCTGAGGTAGATGACTCTGTTTAAAATAAATGGCGCTCATATGAAAACAAGCATCTTTTCTGACTTAAACTGGAGAAATGAGCGAAATGAGCAAATGCCAAATATCTGAAGCTCTGAACAAATTGATTATTGAGTCCTGAGCTGAGTGTGTGCTGCTTTTTCTCCGTCTTGAGCAGAGGCCAGGGTGCCACACCGATGGCTATGCAGAAGGCGCAGCAGGTCTCGCAAGGGCTCGACTTGCTCACTGCCAAGGTGGAGAATGCAGCCCGCAAGTTGGAAGCCATGACAAACTCCAAGCAGGCAATTGCCAAGAAGATTGATGCTGCTCAGGTACTACTGGTTTAATAAATGCTGCAAAAAAAAAGGTTAAACTACTACTGTTAGGTCTGTTACGCTAAACTGCTGTAGACGTTTCCAAACGTAATGCAGTTACTCCTTAGGAAGAGAAGAGTTTTGATTTAACACAGGCGAATCTTAAAATTTTGTAACACTAATTTTGATATCTGTGTATTTTATTACAGCTTATGGCTTTTTGTTGTTTTTTTGTAAAACATTTTTCATTCTTAAAGCGTTTCAAGGATAAGAACTTAAAATGAGGAAGCATTCTGTTAATTCAGACATAAATTGATCTGATTTAAGGAAAAAGCAGAGGAGTTTCACACTGTGCAAGGGAAACTTCCTTAGCCTCTGTTTTGGGCATCCTGGTACAGATTTAGATCCTCATGCTTCTGATGGCAAAGAGCAAAAAGGTGTTTTTGTAACTTTCAGTGTGCTTCAATCTTCGGTCTATTACCTTGTCATAAAGATCATAATTATTAGCTAAGAAATTTTGTGTGTGTATGTATGTAGAATATAGATATCTTGTCCAAATATCTATAGAGATATATATCTATATATTCAGGTTACGAATTGGATAATAAAAACTTTTACAGAGAGCTCCATAAAGAAAGTTTCATAGTCCACAAGACCAACTGTCTTGATTTTTCTTTTAAAAGCTAAACTGCAGGTCTGAGACCTCTAGTTAAATGTTTCAGAAAAGATCACTGGCAAATGCTGGGGAGAKTAGGCTCACTTAGTTTCCTCTTATTTCTTGAAGTAAAACATCTGACAGATAGAACTTCAGGATATATAATGAAGAGGGTATTTTTTCCCCTCCAAAAAAAGTATTTTCTGCTTTGAAAGCTGTTTTAAGTCTTTAGAAATAATGTTGCTGTTCATCTTCACACCTATGCAACTTTTCTCTTAAGAATTGGCTGGCAGATCCTAATGGGGGCAGCGAAGGAGAAGAGCACATTCGGGGGATTATGGCTGAAGCAAGGAAAGTCGCAGAACTATGTGAAGAGCCCAAGGAAAGAGATGATATCCTGCGATCCTTGGGAGAAATCTCTGCTTTGACAGCCAAGCTATCAGATCTACGAAGACAGTATGTATTTACCACGGTTAATTTATTTCAGTTCTATTTTTCTGGGTGTTCAAAGTACAGACTAATCAAAATACTTTTTTTAACATTTAAACAACCCTTATAAAATTTAACATTTTAAAAGCTTAATGTCCCTCTAAGTATTTTAATCTAGCAAATGATTTCTACTAACAAGCTGTGGTTGTGATAGGTTCCCCCTATAGAAAATGTGAGGTAGAAGTGCACATCTAAAGTACTTTTTTTTGCTACTGCTTATAGAATSCTGGAAAGKTAAATGCAAGTCAAAGCCTCCTCCRTTGCATCCATTGCCTCCTTCATCAAAGCATTTCTGGTGATATGAAATCTTCTTTTTTTCTCTTTATACGAACAAATGTCATCACTGATTCTTTGTTAAGCAATTTACTACAAGAGAGGCTAGAATATATAGCACTTAAGTCATCATGAAACTCTAAGCTATTTAAAAGCATAGGCTTTAAGACCTGCAGAATAATCTATAACTGGGATTCCTTGCTTGGTTGCAAATGAGTTCGTAAGATGKCCATTAATGTGGGAAATAGGTCATATGTTAGGACTATCAGTGACATYAACATACCACATCAGTGTTGTGCTGAACACAAGTGCCACAGGTGCCCCAGTAGAAAAATGTGAGGTAGGGATGTGTGGGTAAATCTCAGAACAAATAATGCAGATCGGTCAGGTYTCAATTTTACTTTCTTGAGAAGGACTAAAAATTCCCTTCCTTGTGTTCCCCTCTGCCTCATAAATGAATTTTGGATTAAGTAATTTTTSACTGTGACTTTTCTTTCCCCTTCCTTTATCCTCAGTGGAAAAGGTGACTCCCCAGAGGCTCGTGCATTAGCTAAACAAATAGCAACATCCCTTCAGAACTTACAGTCCAAAACAAACAAGGCAGTAGCAAATACAAGGCCGGTTAAGGCAGCTGTCCATTTGGAAGGAAAGATTGAGCAAGCTCAAAGGTGGATAGACAATCCTACYGTTGATGATCGGGGAGTAGGTAAGTGTTTCTCCACACTTTATTGGAACTTTTCCCCACTTCCTTACCCATCCTTATTTTACCTATCCTTACCTCCTATTAGTAATTTTTGACTTCAGCTACTGTTCCTGAGAGGCATGCCATGCATAGGATCTCTTTGCTGATACTGTGTTCATAGCTGGTGCTCTATAGCCGTGTTCTAGTGCAATACTATTGAATCARGCTGGCCTTGATTCATTTGGTCTTAGGAAAAAGAAGAATTTTCTCAAAGAATGAGAAAATAGGTACAGCAGAGCAGGTGAACTTTAAACTCCTCTTTACTTGTTTCATCTTACAAATACATTGTTGCAGATTTGAATTTACATTTAATCCAGCAAATAGACAAATTTAGCTCATCAGAGAGGAGAAAAGCCATTATAACCATGGCTTAAAATGGCTTCAGTTTATGAGATTTTTACTTTTTCAGGGGAAAAAGCTGCTTGATTAAAATGATCTGGGAATTSAAGCCTGCTCTCAGTGGTCATATAGTTATGCCAGAACTTTCCAACTAGAAAGGATATACTTAAAAATGGAAGAACTCTGAAATGTCCTTTAGTTCCTGGTCCATCCAAGTTGTGCTCGTGGCTTTTGGATCTCCCGTGTCTAACTGCTGTGCGGCTTCTTGCACTGCAGGCCAGGCAGCAATTCGGGGGCTGGTCGCAGAAGGTCGTCGTTTGGCCAACGTCATGATGGGGCCTTATCGGCAAGACCTGCTGGCCAAGTGCGACCGCGTGGACCAGCTGGCTGCCCAGCTGGCCGACCTTGCAGCGCGAGGGGAGGGAGAGTCCCCCCAGGCCAGGGCAGTCGCTGCCCAGCTTCAGGACGCCCTGAAGGTAACAAGATCTKCCCTTTTGCACTGGAACACCAGCAGCACTGAACCATTGCACTGCTCCAGTTAAATGTGGAGAGGCTGTGCCTCTCCAGTTGCTGTGGAGAGGCTCTATTTTCTAGAGGTGCTTAAAGTAGACTCAGTTTTTGCAAGAAAATATATTGACATTTGAATAGAAACTCTTATTGCTAGTGTGTTTTGTAGTAATACTTTTTGTTTGCTTGTTTTTCAAGGATCTTAAAGCACGGATGCAAGAAGCAATGACCCAGGAGGTCTCTGATGTTTTCAGTGACACTACAACTCCCATTAAATTGTTAGCAGTAGCAGCCACTGCTCCTTCCGATGCTCCCAACAGGGAAGAGGTAAGCAGTTCTTTCCCCGTGTGAAATGTTTCCCATGATGTTGGTGTCATGTTGCCTTACAACATGTAAAATGCTGTGCAGGAATCACTAACATGGTGGATTGCATATCTCAACATATAAACCGATTAATATAGTCGGATTGATGCTAAGGTTCATCAGTCTGATCTGTTTTTTTGTTGTATAATCTTTTTCCTATACGTGAAGGCTATTGGCTCTATGGGAAGTATCTCAATTTGTGGTGGGCAACTCTGGCTAGTTGGTTTGAACATAATCAGAATGATTCCCAAGGCTTTAGGAAGTGAAGCTATGAAGCTTTACATAATGGAGAAGTAATGCTTGGGTCTAACCTGTTTTTCTCTGCTTACAACCAGGTGTTTGATGAAAGAGCAGCAAATTTTGAGAACCACGCTGCCAGGCTGGGAGCTACAGCAGAAAAAGCAGCTGCGGTTGGAACGGCCAACAAAAGCACYGTGGAAGGCATCCAGGCAACTGTGAAATCAGCCAGGGAACTTACCCCGCAGGTTGGCTTGCTCAGTGTCCTTGCTTGCTTAGGGCCAGGAAGGGACCTTGATGTTTTCTTCTGTGTCCTTCTGCTCTTAATACCRGCGGAGAACACAGTGCTGGCACCCTTGAAAGGAAAATGGCAAATGTTCTTTTATGCTATAAAGTAGAAAAAGCTGGTGAAATGGCATGTCTTATTCTTAAACTTCTAGACAAAAGCCACAGTGAATTTGTCCTAGCTACACAATTACTCTAAAGGGTAATGAACTATTTGAGTGGAAAATGCTCTTTAATTTTTCTCCAAAATAAGCCTTCTAGCATTTGTTCAATACTGAGACTATCCTTGGTGTTATGTTTCTTTTTAATGTTTTCCAATATTTTATTTAACTAAACAATTTTTGATGTATGATGTGCATGTAATGGAAGTTCCAGAAAACAATGTTTTTGGAAATGAATTCTAGAAGTACTGTAAATCTTAATGCAATTAAAAATTGATGAATTAGATTGAGGGTATTACAAGTGAGGAGCTAAACATCCAGTCCTGAAAGACAACTGTGTTTTCAAGAATATGTATAATGTTCTTAAGTACTGGTGTTTTCATAACTGAAAATGTTTTCCTTTSGCAGGTAGTATCAGCTGCCCGTATTCTCCTGAGAAATCCTGGRAATCAAGCTGCTTATGAGCATTTTGAGACTATGAAAAACCAATGGATTGATAATGTAGAAAAGATGACAGGTAAAATGGTCATTTCTGTTGAAAACTGTGCCTAACTGATAGGGTCCCATTCTGTTTGGATTGATAGAATATGCACAGAAGTAATGATTAATAGAATATAAATCATTTCAGAGAAATGAGAGCATGTACACTATAGCTCCAGAAATTTGTGTGTTGTACAGCATGTTCACATTGTTTCATAGATGTTAATTTTGAGCATTTGGTGGGGAGTGGACTAAATTGGTCTTTAGTTCCTGCTGGAGCAAAACAGCATCATCTTGTTCATTGTGCTTGCTGATTTGTAACAGTCTATCACTCTAGCAGCTAGAGTGGTTTTTATTCTTGTTTTGCTTTCAGCGTGACCTTGGTGTGCTGAATGAGGTCAAATAATTAAATGGGGGCAAGAAAATATATTCAAAATAATAGAAGAGCTTGGTGAAAGCAGTGAATGAAACCAAGCTACTGATCTCCTACTGAAAAATTGGAACAAATGCTTCAGCTCTTCTGAACTGTAGATCCTCCTGTATCAGGCTACTTTCCAAATACTTTGTTTGACTGTTGACTACCTCTTCCTTCAATCCCTTAACTGTTTTGTGGGCATCTTGAATGTACCTTGTCACTGTATATCACCCATAAGGAGAAGAAAGCACAGCTGGAGGGACCTTTCCTTTTGTATGAAAGGGAGAGGTGGCCAAAAAGTCCTGAATACRCATAAGGAAACTTGTTGGGAGGAGGAAGCTCTGCTGCATATACTTTGCATGCCAAATCTGGGGTCGAGCTGCCTTCCAGGGCAGAAGAGTTAAGAGCCCTCAATGTCCCTAGTGGGAGGAAGCCTCGATCAGCTATTCTGACCACGGTCAGTGTGCTGGAAGGCTCATGGAATCAGAAACAAAACTGCAGTAATACAGTTAGTCTAGTCCCCCTGTGCCCTGCTTGGAAATACTTATTTTTCTCATGGTAATTGGTCCCTAGAATACTGAATATCCCTTTCCACAGATCAGATTAATAATGTGTTAAATTTTTATCCTAGGATTGGTGGATGAAGCCATTGATACCAAGTCTCTGTTGGATGCATCCGAAGAGGCTATTAAGAAAGATCTTGATAAATGTAAAGTTGCCATGGCCAATATTCAGCCTCAGATGCTGGTAGCTGGTGCCACCAGCATTGCCAGGCGAGCAAACCGCATCCTCCTGGTTGCAAAACGGGAAGTTGAAAATTCCGAGGACCCTAAATTCCGGGAGGCTGTTAAAGCAGCCTCTGATGAGCTGAGCAAAACTATATCACCGATGGTAATGGATGCAAAAGCTGTGGCAGGAAACATTTCTGATCCTGGTAAGGATTTAATGAGCTGGTTTTGAATGCATWTCTTCGTGACTGTAAGTGCTAGGAAGCAGTCCTCGTTGTGTCCAGTTAACATGCATGCAATCTTGGTTTAAGCTTAAATCCCACAGAGGGAAATTGAGGTCACACTATTAACTGCTGGATCTTGCTCTTGTTAAACACAAAGAGGTGAAAAGGATTCAGTATTTTAGCCTCATGTGATTTCATGATCTTTACTAGTGGCAAATRCATGTTTTGGAAAATTGGCTGCATTGTACAATAAAGTATTGTAGATTTTTTTAGAATAAACACTGTCATGGGAACTATGTTATTCATAGTTACTATTTCTTAGTCTCACAACTAACATTTCAAACATTGAAATCCAGTGTAAAAGTAGTTTGTAACATGATTTCAGATATATATATGTGCAATCTGCACAATATTTTGTTGTGTAAATATTTTTGGGCTACTGTTGGTGTTTTAGATAACAAGAAATGCTAGGTTTTGTTGAAATTAAGATGAGATTTTTTTTCAGGTTTGCAGAAGAGTTTCTTAGATTCTGGATACAGAATCCTGGGAGCTGTAGCCAAAGTCAGAGAAGCCTTCCAGCCTCAGGAACCAGATTTTCCACCTCCTCCTCCAGACCTTGAGCAGCTTCATGTACGTGCAGCATAGTTTGTAACAGAATAGTCGATTACCACTGATAAAGTGTAAATTGAGCACTAAAATTACTGAAATATATTTTTATTTATTAGAAATAAAATGTGTTACCTGGCCAGTCATAYACAAACATCATGAAAAGAGAGGAAAGAGGAAGGACAAAAAAGAAAACAAACAAACCAAACTAAGAAAAGAGATTCCAAGATAAGACTGGTTCTCTTATAACAGAGAGCCCTTGGGAAAAACAGAAGGCGTGAACCACGATATGATCCCTGGCTTCATCTTTGTGCTGCTTCATTCCACTTAATAGCTTTTTTCCTCCTCTTCCTTAGCTGACGGATGAGCTCGCCCCTCCAAAACCACCACTGCCCGAAGGGGAGGTTCCCCCACCCAGGCCGCCGCCGCCTGAGGAGAAGGATGAAGAGTTCCCTGAGCAGAAGGCAGGAGAGGCCATCAACCAGCCCATGATGATGGCTGCTAGGCAGCTGCACGATGAGGCTCGCAAATGGTCTAGCAAGGTGAGAAATTGCTGCGTATRTGTCTTGGGTCAAAAGGAATTCTTTGTCAGGATCAGTGTTTTAATTCACTCCCGTCAGTTGTCTAATTTTCTCTTCTGGGCTTTGGCTAATACTTGTAATTTTGTATGTTTTGTAGCTGTCTGCTACCAAGCTGTATAGTAAACTGTAAATGTAATCTTGATAATTTTTTTGTCTATGAAAAAAAATGATGCTTTGCATAGGAGTCAAAGGCAGTGTGTGCAAATCTTCAGACAGTTTGAAAGATACAGAGTGCACTGTGAAGAGAAGGGCATTAATTTCTTTCAACCTTATAAATTTGCTAGGGCCAACTATGGCAGAGATATTTCATGCTTGAGTATTGAATAGCATATGCTTGAAATAATGTACTTATCCCAGACAGAAATAGTCTAGGTCCCTAAAATGTCTGGTTTTGCCCAACTTTAAACTGAAGGAGTTAAAAAACCTGATGTGTGCCTGGAAACRCCCTTACAGTGGTCCTGTGAAATCCTAGACAGCTTATAAAGGTGGACTTCAATATAGAATTAAGCAGTGTATGGACAGGATATATAGCATAGTGGTGGAGTAGTAAGAGTGAATATAAAAATACACTTGACGGTTGCTTTAATCTCTCTGGCTACCTTGGTGTAGCTGCCAGAAGAGGAAGGCCTGCAGAAGCTTTAAAGGGGCTGTAAAGTAAATGAGGCTCCTCTCTCCATGCTTTCTCAACTGGTAGTAGCAGAGATTGGACCAGCTATTAAAACTGTGGTAACAGGAGGAATTCAACTCTTAAAATCCTCAGTGAGCTACATGTAACCGTTGTGAGCCTTGGAGCTGCTAGCACGTTTTTGAACACACTTCTGCACAAATGCACGTGACTTCTCTGCTGAGGTATTTGTGGTCCTTGAAGCTGGTGTTGCCTGGAGAGCAACTGGTACTTGAGCCTTTCTGCACTGACAAACTGGCTGCTGAATTAACTGACTTTGCCAAGTCGGTTTTGATGTGACAGATACCAGCCCCAGGGCTCATGAGATGGTTTGTCTTAATTCTGGGAAGAGCTTAAAGTGACTTTGCAGTTAATGTGGTGCAGTTATGATCARAAGGTGATGGTATATAGATGGCCTGGTCTCAGTCCTATTTTGCAATGAATCCTACTTACTATCAGGTCCAAAAGCCTTCATTTTCTTCGAACTTGAGTGATAGGACAAAGTAGTCTGAAGTCTTTATTCTGGTTAATAAGTGCAAATGTAACTCATTTGCTTCTCTYGAGAGATGTTCTGCCTCTGGTAGCAATTGAGTAAGGATTTCTCTGAGCTTTGGCCTTGTGCAGGTCTTAAAGATCAGGATTTGGCTTTTAAAAACTCAATTTTTTCCTTCCTAGTTAGATGGTGAATTAAAAGCTAAATTTAAACAGCTGACAGAATTAACTTTAAATTTGTGTGTATTTAAAAAAATGTGTGCCCAATACGAAAGACTGTGGAAGTATAGATAAAATGCAAAAGGAATCTTGCAAATCAGTTTTGAAATTATTTTTCCTATTCTTCTGGATTTGACACATCAATTWTGATATTAAAGGGATACTATTGGCGTTTATTAGTCATCTCAGAAGGTAATTGTGAAGTTGAGATTCTTAACTTCTGCTGCCTTAAAGAGCTTTGGTATTGGAATTCCAGAGCAGGTAACTTAAAAATATACAGTAGGAAATAATTTTTTTTATGATATATATTCTACATTAGATAATGTAGTTATTGAAATAACTAGACTAAGTAGACTACAGTCTACGGATTGCCTCCTGATTGTAGAAGGAGCTGTAAGGTTCCTGTATTTGGATTATGAAACACTTTTTTCATTGCCCTTTGTCAATGTTTGTCAGTTTGTCAATGATGGCTTTTCCACACCTCACCGTTTTAATTTTAAAATAATTTTTGTAGGTAGTCATACTCTAAACCAAAATTATGGAGTTTTCAAAACTATKTCTGTAACTTCTCGAGCCACTTTGTTATTAGGTGGGGGAGGAAGAGGGACTGATGCCCAGTACTGCTGAGGAAGGTGGGTCAGATGAAGGATGGAGATGCAAGGTCCTGCTCATGCCAGATGGGAGCAGACTGTGTGCCAAATGGCTTCTGCTCTATGTGCCTGATGGTGTTACTCTACTGATTTTTCCTGTTTAATGCTTACGGAAGGGGAAGTACTTAGTCTGTTAAAATACTGCTGACATTCTTGATTTTGTAAAAGTTAAACTTGATTTTTCTTGTCTGCCTCTCTCAAGTTTTCRTCGCTGAATGGATGCTGGATTTCTCTGCACTCCTTTTTTTCCCCTCATGGAGTGCAAATCACACACTGTCAGTTGCTCTAGATTTTCCTGCCTTTTTTCTCATTTGGCTAATTCAGAGAATAAAATTTTCCTTTTTTGGTTAGGTTACTGCATAGAAATTGCCATTAGAAAGGAGGGGATATTTGTAAGCTTTGCATTTGAGACTTAAAAGATGTGTCTTGTCTAAAGATGAGTCAGTCTGGCGGTATATAAATRGTGTAACTTGTTTCTTCCAAATGTTTTGACCTTTGTTTTGGATGTTTTTCTATAAAAGGCCATATCTTAAGCAGAACAGCTTGAAAAGGCATACTTTTTATAAAGGATTGTTTGGTTGGTTTCACACTTTGTGATCTGAGAAGTGCACTTCGTAACTATAGAATATGTTTTAATGCTGCTGTATTCTAAGCACTTGTACTGTTGAACTATCACCTCTTTATATGATCTACCCTCAGCTCAATATATTTGCTTGAATCCTATTTTTTTTCTTTCCTCAAGGTAATGGATGCAACATGTCGTGGCAAAACAGTATAATATGCTTCATAATCCTCTTATTTTACTAACTTCATTTCAGTCTTTTTTTTACAAGCATTGTAATATTGCCAGCGTTCATGACATTCAGTATCACCTCCTCTTTTCTTAGCTGGTTTTGTTCTTTTCCRTGTTATCTGCAGCACCTCAGTCTTTACTTCTCCAGTCACTTGTCCCCCTCCTTTTATCCATGACAGAAAGCAGAGTGTCAGTGACTTCTCTGTGATGCTGCTCTGTGTCCTTGTTACCTGCGTGTGAAGCAGCTTCCACACACAGCTTTTTGTCTGCGCAAATACCATGATCATCAGCTGCTGTGCTTGCTCCTATCCAGTCAAAATGGCTTTCTTTAAAACAGAAACCCATTCATTTCATCCTTGTCTTGCCAGAAAAATGTTGTTCTGAAAATCAGCGCCTGCATTTTGCAGCTGTGTGTTAGTTGAAAATGTTGCTCCATCTTGGAACTGTAACTTCTTAATGTCCTTGGTAACTTTGGTTCACAGGTGAAATGTTTGTTTTGCTTTTGCTAATCTTGTAGACCCTCCTCTTCTCCCTCTGACTCTAAAGTTGTCCTGTCGTATCCTTAGAGGCCAAGAGGACGTTTGGTCACTAAAACAGCTCAGTTCATGCTCTTCAACCAAGTTCTGCTTCTCGTACTAACTGTCCCCTGTTTCTCCACCCTTGCTGCCACCTGCAAAGCCTGATGTGACTGTGATTAATGAAGCCGCAGAGGCTGGTGTAGATGTAGATGAGGAGGATGATGCAGATGTTGAATTCACTCTCCCCTCTGACACTGAAGATGATTACGAGCCTGAGCTGCTGTTAATGCCAACCAATCAGCCTGTTAACCAGCCCATTCTGGCCGCTGCTCAGTCTCTGCATCGGGAAGCAACCAAGTGGTCTAGTAAGGTACTCCTGAGTCTCCCCCGGGCGACCGCTCTGTGTGCATCGGCCATGGGGCAACGCTGGCACATTTGCATCACTCTTGAGCCCTGCAAGATCCCATGATTCGGAATGAATAAGCGTGTCTGCACTTCATCCTAAGGACTGAGAGTGGCTTCACGAGTCTGTTAGGTCTGTCTGTCAATGCTAGACTGAAGCTTGATTTGGTTCACTTATTAATATTGAGAGGCTTGGTCTCCCTTTGCATCTGCCTGTTGTTTTATGTTATGGCAGCTTTCAAATTGTAATAGGGGTTGTCTTCCCTCGCCCGTTTTCTTTTTCATTAATTCTGGCTACCTGTGAAGCCATGGGTGATGGTTTCCTAATGACTGTTGTAATGATGCAACAGAGCATATGGCATTCAAGAAGTCACTTAACACGTCCCTTGTGCTTTGCCCCCTTTGCCATCAACTAAAATCCATCTGAACGAGGAATGGCTTGGTATGGCAGTGTTTATTCCAGAGGACTGGCTGCTGGCTTGCATTTGGCTGATCTGCAAACGCTGGTCTTGAGAGAATCCTGTTCTGTTGTTGTCGAAGGAGCTGCACTGAATGTATTAGTAGCTGAATTGAGATTGTGTTTTAAGTGAATCCAATGGAAATGCGAGATGAGGTTCAGGCATTCACAAGGACCCTGTCTCTTCTGCCTAAACACACGTGTTTGCAAGATTGGTCACTTTATTTTTTTTGTTTTGCCAATGGCATGCTGCAAGAAGTATGGCTGTTCTAGAACTGAGATTAGGTGTGTATGTGTATATAATAGTAAACTATTTGTAATAAAAAGGGCTTTCAAAATGTTCTTGTCCTTTTCAGATTCTGATGCTTGGATAACTTGTTAGAGGGCTTCGTAAAGGACATTGGTCCTAATTACTTGATCCTCCTACGTGAAAACATGGAAAAGCTTTATTATATCACGTGCATCCTAAGTGGTTATACTAGCAAACTGCTTAACTGTCAGGGCACAGTAACAAATAGTTCAGCTTCTTATCACTTGTATCTGCGTGATGTTTGATAATGTTTGGGATTTCTTCTTAAATTTAGTAGTAGCGAGTCACMTAAGTATGTGCAGAGGGATGGAGAATGCATTTGCTAGGCTGATTTCTCCCTGTGCACTACTTATTCTGAACTTCATGGGTGTTAATCATGGAATTACATTGAAGAAAGTGTGCTAATACTTAACTCACTGTGCTAATACTTCATCCACACAACAGGAATGTTTCATGGCACYGAATATTTCACACGTGTCTAACAAGTTTCTCCAAGGTGAATCTGCATATACTAACACACTGTTTTAACAACTGGTCRGCTAGGTCTACTTTTTCTTGCACTAGGTTTCTCTCTGGAACAGAGTATGAGAAACACTTTTGCCTTGGGCATCCTTAGCTCATATGCTGCAGATATTTTTCAGAAGTATTTCTGTCACTGTACTTCTAATACATTAAATACAAGAAATCTGAATGTAATCTGAAGAATATCAATAATAGATTAGCTCCTAAAATATGAAAAAGATTTCTCCCCGGAAGCATTGTTGTAAAGGGGAAGAGTTTGTTAAAAAGGAAGATGTATTTTGAAAGAGTAAAGGAGGTCATTGAATCTTGTTACTGCATCACAGGCTGGGACAAAACTTCTCTGTGTTAGAGATTCTCTTCCTTATTTCCTTTACCAATGCAGTGAGGTAGCAGTATAGCAGATACTGCAGTGACTTCAGTTGTAGATGCCACTTAAAACTTTATGCTTGACTCTTCAGACTAGACTATTTAACTTAATTAGTGCTATTTGGTTTAACAAGCTACTTAGCACACTCCTTAAACCATGTTGCTTTACTGGGAAATCTGGAATTTCTAATGCTAACAACATGCTTCATCTTAAAGCCTAGCCAGCAGACCAGTAACCCCTTCCATGGACCAACTAACACTTCTCTTTGCCGCTTCTTTTTTCCAGTTTTTTTCCTGAGTGTTAGGAAGAAAAAAGTCACAAATACAAAATTAGTAGAGACTTTCCCTGTTCCTCGAAGAAACCTCCTCTGTGTCCACCAGTCATTCCTCCCTCCTTGAGAGGGTTGGCCACCGAACGCGTGGGGCACCGCTCAGGCGGGGTTCGTGCGGCGGGGCGGCCCTGACACTAACTGCTGCCCTTGCCCCCAGGGGAACGACATCATCGCGGCGGCCAAGCGGATGGCGCTGCTCATGGCCGAGATGTCCCGCCTGGTGAGGGGCGGCAGCGGCAACAAGCGCGCCCTCATTCAGTGCGCCAAGGACATCGCCAAGGCGTCCGACGAAGTCACGCGCCTGGCCAAGGAGGTGGCCAAGCAGTGCACCGACAAGCGCATTCGAACAAACCTCTTGCAGGTAACGAGTTAACGTGGAGCGTCTCCAAAAGGCCCTTTTTTTTGGTCCTCTCTAAGTACGTGTGAAGGATCGGAGCACAGGAGCTGTGCTGGTAAATCACTGCTCTCTCTCCTTCACTTGTTAGACTTGGTCACATTTCAGGTCTGTTCTTAGATCCCATTGCATAGATTGTGTTTTGCGAAGTCTGGATTTGGTTACAGATAGATGGAAGATGACAATGCCCAAAATAACATGAAAAAATGTTATGCTTTTACCCTGGTCTTTACAATGTTTACATTGCTTTATRGTTCACCTAGCCATTCCTCTTGTGTCGAAGTATGATGGCAGTAATGTAGCGCGCTCCCGGACTTGTTTACCCTCTCAGATCATCAGTGGTGACAGAATATGTATTTGGCCAAGTAGACCCTTAAAGATTATCTAGAGGAGAGTAAAAATATTGGCTCCATTCTCTCAAAGAATTCATGTAGGAAGTCAGGAGTGTAATAAGAAGCTCAAATATCCTACCAATATTCTATGCTTATTTCTTGTCTAATACTAAAGCAGCACAAAATGATTTAGCTGAAARCCCAGTAGATAACTTATTGGATCAGTTTACACTGAACCACTTTGAACTGTTAACACCACTGTGAACTGTGTTTAATGCTCCTTCCATAGGTCTGCGAGCGAATCCCAACCATCAGCACACAACTCAAAATCCTCTCCACYGTCAAAGCCACCATGCTGGGCAGAACTAATATCAGTGATGAAGAATCAGAACAGGTAAGAGGCATGGTAAGAACAGGTAAGACTAATGGTAGTGTGAGCTGTTTTACTTGTTTTTATGGGAAGAATGTCTAGTCTCAGMTATATTCTAGGAATTCAATATCAGAAATTGTAGCTTGGCTGTGTGATAAAGCTAATTTTAGTCTAGTGCCTTGGTTTCTGGTTCAAAGGCTGTAGTTTAATGGTGGKACACTGATTCATCCTAAGCCGCGAGGTTATTTTCATTGAAAATTTCATATGAACAAATTGTTAATCTCTTCATAGCAAAAAGCAGAGCTAGCAAAAGAGTTGGCTTCCAAAACTGTAGGGCAGATTAGACATCTGAGGGGCACTGGCACCCTCTAGGGRGCTGCAGTGAAAATACTTGATTTTCCAATTTGACTGACGATGTTTCCTCATCCTGTAGCTGTTATGACTGCTCTTTTGTTGCTTTTGGGAAAGAGTGGTCAACTCTGAGACACGGRGCTTTATTCAGATTACACTGGAGATGAACAATGACAAAAACGGGGTCTTGCTCTAAATCAGCCTATTTCTTGGTTTCCAGAGACTGATTGTTTCAATTCCTTTTATAATTTAGTTAAGAATGATAGCATGGGCAGAATGTTGGTGTCTTGTTAATACATTGCCAACAATTTTTCTTTTCTTCACAGGCAACTGAGATGTTGGTTCATAATGCCCAGAACCTCATGCAGTCTGTAAAGGAAACTGTGAGAGAAGCAGAAGCAGCATCCATTAAGATTAGAACAGACGCCGGATTCACCCTGCGCTGGGTCAGAAAGACTCCCTGGTATCAGTAGGCACTTGCCACATAAGTATTGTGTTCTGTGACATAAAATGCCTTTTTTTTTTTTTGACACAGGAGAAAAACATGAACAGCAAAAGGTGCTGTAGAAGAGCTTAAAATTAGCTTTTGCTAATGCCCCATTCTAAGGGTATGAATTATATGAATATGCATTTTAGATCTTCAGAAAGCATTTGATATCACACAAGTCAAAATTGCTTTCAACAGTACAATTTTTTTTATTGTTTGTTTGCTTTTGAAGGTTCTCTTCATGAATTTTGTAATCCCAGAAGCACATTTCATTTATGCACTGTATATTCCAGTAGTTTCCATGTGATGATATAATACATGGACTTCACTTTGAGCTTGTACTGAAAGTCTAGGACACTAAAGGACACGAACAGTGTCACCTGGCAGTGAAACAGGGACAATCATGGATATATCAGCATTCAACTTGTCAATAGAACTGTATTAGCTGTTCTTAAGCCATGCTGAGGTTTGCTGAGAATGTTGGGAGGTATTTTAAAAAAAATGGAAGGCAGAAAAAAGTCCTATTTTGCTGAAATGATATTTTTCTCTTGCTGTTAGTTTTGCCTGGCAACAATAAGTTAAGTCGTCAAAAACTGGAGCTGTCCTTGTCACCTTGTTGTCATGCTCTAGGTGGGCATTCCAGAGCTCTTGCTCTGTCCTGAAAAGCTTTGCAGTGGATGTTGGWGTCACACTGTGGGCAGCTTGAGCCTTATGGTTGAAGGCCTTAAACTGCAGAACTTTCCTTCTTTCTCACTTCAGTGATGTGAGCTGAAAATCGTGGTTCTCTTAAGATAGCTGTATGTACTCAAACCAAACATAATCATGTCCAGGACCAGAAAGTGTCATGCCCTGGCTCATTTCTTTTTTTAAAAAAGTAAATGAGCACATACACAGGGCGTTGTTCTACTTTTTTCTCCTTTTTCCTTCAGCCTACCGTTATTCTAATCACTCATGGTAGAAACTAAAAGATGAATGAGTGTTCAATTCGGGATGACTTTTTGCCCCTCTCCCCTTCTTTCCAGCAATGAAACAGCAGTTGCATAAGCTTTTCTGAATCCAAGTACTGCAGGGACACAAAATCCTATGTTTAGGTAGTCAGATGGCTGCTCAGTCAGTGGTTCCCAATATTAACCCTTTTCAGATATTTTTACTGTTTTTTAAACTTGGGAGGCCTGAAGTTCAAAAACCTTTCCAGGTCCTAGTAATAGTAAAATGAACAAAGTGTTAGTATGTCTTTTTTTAAAAAAAAAAATCTATTATTAATAAATAGACTTGGGATATTTTTATGCTTCCATAATTTAACATGCTTTTCTATATGTCCATGTTAATTGCTCAGTAGTCCCCCTTGGCATTTGACAGAGAAGGGGAATTACTGTTCTCAAATGGTTGTCTCTGTTGCAAGGAAACTCCTTCAGTGCCCAGAGTAGCACTGGCCTCCTGGGGACCCCTTGATTTCCCTCGCTGGGAAGTGTTGCCTGGTTCAAGGGCCCTTGTGGAAAAGCTGCTCGGCCAACCAGGGGAGGAGACTGGAGGTCTGGGTCTGTCTGTAGCAGCTCCTCTACACTTGGATCTTCTCGTTTTCTCCTTTCCACTGCACTGTTGTCTAAAAAGGGAAGTTAACCTGGTTTATGGAAACAGCTGCCCCGGGCTGAGCGTGGCTGGGGGTTCGTCCTGGGCTCGCATCCCACGTCTGGGCACGAGGAAACATGTGGTACTTGGGATCTTTCCTTAGGATTCTCTTCTGGCAACTACCTGTAATGGGAAGAGTGAGGAAGAGATGCCAGAGCCTTAACCTGAATGTCTTGCATTTCATTGGTTTATACCAGGTCTTTAACATAACTGTAATGTAGTAATTTCTATTTAATAGTAAATAACACTGAATAGCTAGGGKTTATTTTTAAGCAGTCTTCTGAATAGCCATCCTGTATTTCTTTGCAATGTTCCTTCTTCCCCCATTCTTTTTCCACACCCCGTCCCTTCCTGCCCCACTTGGGGCTTTCCCATGAGGTTGTTTTTTTTAGCATCACTGTTTAGTTGCTTAACTGATATTAATGCAATAKTACTAATGCCTTGAATACATAATTGTTTATGCCAAAGATCACGTTTTGTTTATTGAGGAATGCTTGTGGGAATGTTATGAATCATGGTTGCCTTTAATACTCTTSCAGAATGCTTGCTCTGAGTTCTTGAACCGGTCTGTAGAAGCAGAGATGCTTGTCCACCTTATGCAATTACTGCCTTTTTTTGGAACACTATTGGTCTTCGGACCTGAAATGCAGCAAAATTTGAAAAAGACCATGAATGTCAGTTGAGAATGTTTTGTTTTACCACTATAAGACTTCATTTATAAACCAAAATGTATTATATAGTCTAATGTTTTCAACCTTTTTCTTTGGTCTGTTAAAACAATAAAAATGCCTTTGTACAAATGTTAGCTTGTGATTGTTAACAACGGGGAAAAAGAGGACTAAACAACCTGGGTTTTTGCTTTTGAACCAGTAAAATTAGCAATAATTTACTAGAAGCTGTGGAGTAGTGGCAGGAGCCAGCATGTGCTTGGGCAAGGTGCAGGTCTTGCACAAGGAAAACAATTTCCCTGAGGAAAACTGTCTCTGGGCTCAGGGTGCCTTTCCTAGGGGGTAGGTGTAGTTGGTTGGCCATGAGCTGGTAGTGCCGAATGTGGATCAGTCCTTCCAGAGCCAGGAGCTCAGCATCCTCTCCCTGATGGGAAACGGCCTGTTCTGAGACTCGGTAATGCAGGAAAATGCAATCTTGAAGGAAAGTGTTAAAACCAGCCTTTTGGGATACTATGTTATGATCCATTTCAGAAACAGTATTAATTCAATGGACATACTAGAGCGTTTCCGGGCTGCTAATGTAGACAGCAGCTCTAGATACTTTGGATTTAAGCTTAGGATCAATTACATCTTAGGTCAAGACTCTTAGTAAAATTGGCTTAAGTGAAGGATCCTATTGACTGTAACATAGAGTGAAATGATAAATGAGCAAGGAACAGACAGACGATTCCCCAAATGGAAAATGGTAGACTGGAAGCTTTGTACCTGTTAATTCACAAGAAATGTGTATCTGGATAATATAAGGCTTTCTTACAAACATTGGTCTGTAAAAGCACTGTTTTATCCACAAAACCCAGCTGTTGGTTTAGAAACTTGGAAGGTCTGTGGGCTCCTTACCCAGGGGGGTCCTGCTGAAGCTGGAGGCAGACAAGGTGCTCACGGCTTGGCTTACTGGCCGCAATGCTCAGGTAGGTGCCCTCTTCTTTTTTCTTAAGCTTGTAATCAGTTTTGCTTACAAGTTTGAAATTTGGGCTGTTGAATGAGTTGAGTTCATGCACTGATCTAGTCGGTAAGTCCTGCCTTATCAATTTGGAACTGAACTAGGTTAAGGAAATGACCCTACTCTTAGGTCTGAACCATGTTGATCTCAGCCTACCATGCAGCTACCGAACCTGGCAGGTATGGAGGGGCATGTGTTAATTGACAGGGATAGGCAGCTTATGCTGATGTTGAAGCAAACCTTTGTCAGCTTTCATGATCACTGTGAGGACTTCACTGTGCATATTGTGACTGTTGGATTGTTACCTATTTAGATAAAATAAAACAATAAACAGAAGACAGTTTCTCTACTATGCTCCTAAATATACTCCTTACACTTTAAATACTCACCTAGTGATAATTTTCAGTGATGGAATAGCAAATAATCATCGTTCAGTTGTGGACCAAGACATCTTTGGCACACAAGAGCATTACAAATAGTTTTACCATACTGACAACTTCACAAGAGGAGATGCATTTGCAGTAGAGTTCCCTTTATTTCATTACATTAAAGCACACAACCATTAAATACACTTGACACTTCTACTGTGCTATCTAAAAGCTATGCTCCAATGTACACATGGCACAAATCTGGTGGCATCCACTTCAAACCAGTGGATCATCTGAATCAAAGCTCAGGCTTCACATAAAAAATAGATCTTACTCTCTGCAACTGTATTCTTAAAAAATGATGAGGATGGTGATGGGATTGAATGGAAAGCAAGTGGACTTCTGAAGCAACAACCACCCCCAATTTAATGCAGAATGTAATGTTTATCAGGTCATTTGCAGATGGTACAAATGAAAGCAGATTAAGGCAAATGCTTCTTAAGAAAGGCGGTTTCTTGTAAACAACAAGGAAAATATTTGTTTTCCTCCTCCATCAGAAGCTCTTTCTCAGGAGTGACATTTGCTATGTCCAAGGCTCCTTGGGGAGCCCTAACCATCACTCTGCTGTTCTGTTTCTGAAGGGATTACATGATGTTTTAGGGAATACCAACTTGCAGCTGGCCAAGAGAAGAGCTGAGGCTTCTCTGCAGGCTGCAGCAGCAAAATGTGCTGCCCCAGACTCTCCCAATAGCCTGGCTGGCCTCTGTAATGTGCTTGGCCTCTGGGCTTTGGTATCTGATTTGGCAGTGTAGTGTTTGTGACATTCAGTGGATTACCTATATCTAACTATTCACCAGCACAACGATTCAGTAAAAAAAGGAGTGAAGGTGTATTAGAAAAAAAGGTACCTTATTTTAAAGCCATATTAAGAAAAAATAAGCTAGGTTTTCATTTTAGGACCTGCTGTGCACAAATGCTTTGATCTCAAACTAATCAATTTCTATTGATTGGCACCTACTTAATAGCAACATAAGTCACTAAGCAGTCATTTATGTTGTTTTTCTTTAAGAGGAATTTCCACTTGAAGTAGAGAATCTTCTTATGTTCTGACTTGGAATTTTCCTGCTTTTGTAATATATTTGACACCTTTAAAAGGCTTGTACTTTTCTCCATACATGTCCAGACGATTTACTTTTAATCCTGGAAAACAGAAGTAAGAGTACAAAGATAAAGGCAGAACACTAAAAATCTTGTGAAGCTGCTGAAGTCATTTTCATGCAAGTCATTTTCTTCCAGAATGTTAAAAGCAGTTAAGAAGCCACGGGGACAGTTCTTGTCACTCAGTCCTAGTTGGCAGCCTGGGAAGCTGGGGAACAACAACTCCTATCTGTTCTACCCCATGAGTGAACATCCTCCTTCCCAGGCAAGAAACGTTGAGCAAATGATTTCCCCTTCCTCAGCCTGTGCCCAGGACACCCTTGCTTCTACTAACAGGAAGGAAGCAAAGCAGAAATCTTAAAATTTCCTTCACATTTAAAAGTATAACTTCAAGGACCAACAGTCCCTCTGTTCCTGAGGGAAATAGCAGCAGCTCCTAATTGTCTCACAGATTCAGATTGACTCCTGCTTTCTCATATGTCTAAAAGTTTTGGCATCCTGCCATTTGGTCTAGGACATCCATCCAAATGGAGTCTTTGCTGTATGGGCTATACTCTGTTATGGCCTTAATTGTGCAAAGTCTAATTTGGCTGCAGACTGCTCCTGCAATTTAAGTGTTTCCTCACTAAGACYTTGAGTTTGCTTTAAGCTCACTTTTGGACTTATTCTATAGGCTTCCTGCTGATTTCATGTACAGCTAATTCTGAAGATGAAAAACTAAATAGTTAAAAAAAGGTGAAACAATTAACAAAAGATCAAAGACAGGCTCTATTTCCAATTGTTATTTTGTTTGCTCCACCAGCCTCAATCTCACTTAATTCCCACTCACCTGAAATTGCAAGCTGTTGTATCTTAAACTGGATGTTTAAGCTTGGATTCTCCTCTGGCTTGGGGGCTCCAGACTGCAGGTTCACTATCCCCTTCAGATTGGGTAGCTTCTGAGGAGTAATTTTGCCCACGTCCCATGTTAAGACCTTGTTAGGAAAGAGAAAAGCAGCAACAGCCCTTTAGGAAACCCTCTCTGAGGGCAGGTTCAGAAGCAGCCTGGGTTGGCAGGCTGGGCACAGCAAGCAGCCCAGCAGCCCTAGGAAGGGTTGTTGTGGAGGCAAGCGCGCATGGCTGGGGCTCCTGCAGGACTGACTGGGGCTCATTCTTTTAGAAACAGCAGCCCTTGACGTGCCCACAAGAGCGTGACATCAACAGAAAAGAAAAAAAAAGACCCTCCTGGTAAGTGCAGAAAACCCGCCACTTTCCCCATTTGAAGCAAGGTCTCGCAGTTACTGTCAAACTATGTGGTAAGTACAAAGCAGTAGAGCAAGAGGAGTGGGATTTCTGTAGAGCCAAGTGAGAGGCAGCACACGCAGGGGGAGCCTGATGAATGCACCCAGCTCCAGCGAGCTGCTCGAGTACATAGCGCTTTGCAGTTTGGTTTCTAAGCTGAACAAGTCAAGCATCATTTCAGAGTTTGCAGAGCTATTTTAGAGCAGGGCTTTGTCACAGATCAGGGCTTATTACAGATCAGTTTAAGAGGAAAAACAGAAAACTAAGTTCTGACAAAAGGGACAGAACTGCAGGTAGGCAGAGAATTGCTTCCAGGGGATACTAGGAACGCAAAAATCCACCTACAGTGATCCCAAGACCTGGGAGGGGCAAGGAGAAAAGCAAAATTTCTTTCTGTCAGTTATGACAGTCTTGAAGGTAGTTATTAAAGAAAGACTGGATTCTCTTGCTTTTAAAACCAAGTATAAGTCAGAAAGCTTTCACCTCCACTTCACATCAAGTGCTGAGAAATTCCAAGCGCAGCAGAAAGCTCAGAACAGGGTGTTAAGAGCCAGCAGAACAGCTCAGCTCAGGCTGCATTCCAGCAAAATGGTTCCTTGGGACTAAAAAGCTTCAGGAGCTCTGGGAAACGTAGGTTTCAAACCACAATAGAGTGGGGTTTTTTTTTTTCATTTTTTTCCTATATGGCAAATCTTTTTTTCCTTTAAGCTGATCTTTTGCAAAAGACCTGCATCTCCCATCTCCTGTTTTTCTGACTCTCTATTTTGAGGTCTGCTGCATTTTCTGTACTTCTTTAAAGTGCATAGATTGCAGTAGGCACTACAGAAGAAAGCATCAGCAACATACTGCAGCATCTGCTAAAGGAAAAAAAAATGGGAGTGAAGGTGCAGGAAAAGAGATGGAGACAGGAGCGGATTGCAGACTGACAATAATGAGAAATCACATYTAGGTCTTAAGACTCAAAAAGGTGAACTTGAAAAAGCAAGTTTGAAAATTCAAGAGCATGCTGAAGGAATCCTTTGTGCTATGGCTAGTACAGTGTTTCAGTGTTCTGCAATATGTACAACTTGCTCTACTGTAGTCTTGATGATATTTAAACCAATAAAACTACAATACTTACTTTAGTAACTGGGTCAAACGTATAGGTGCCTTGCGTAGAAGTGAGGTTCATGTTGAGCACTGCCTTTGGCATGTGAACTGTCATGACTACTCCTTCTACTGTTTTTCCCATGTTCTGTTTTGGTCCAATGGTAACATCAAATCTTCCCGAAGAGCTGTTCTCCTTAAAGCTGATCATGTGTTTCACGTACACGGGAATTGCCACCAAGCTAAAGGAGAAACAAGACAGTCAGTATGTGCATCAGGGCTATTCCTCTATGGGYGGGAGTGGGAAGCTCTTAACTGATAAATTAATGCTTCTCTTGCAGGCATATGTTAGAGCCAACTTCTTTCATTCAAGAAGTGATATTCATCTTTGTTCAAGTGATTTTTACTAGTGGGGATTCACAAAAAAAACCCCAACCTTTCCTAATCTTTTTACTTACAGTTTGTATTTTTTAAAGAAGTCTTCTCAAAACAGCCATCAGTCAAGTGAGACTTGGCAAATATTTGTGGTTTAGTTTTTGTTGTTGTTGTTTTTATGAAGTTAGGATCTTCTAAGGATACTCCATCACAAAGATCTACGAGCAGTATTAATTACCAGGAGTGAACAGCCCTATATTATTATCACATGTGATTTATGTCACTGAAGAGTGATTATTTAGTATTAGCAGCTCTGCTAAAAAACTGTTTTCTTATTCTATAATAAGATGGAATATCAGCTTAGACAAAAAGAGAGCACAAGGATTTTGGCAGTGATGCAAATTCCCCTTGTAACAAGGGGAAATCTGCAGTTAGCCACATGGAAAGTATTAAATGGTGCTATTCAAGAACCAGTACTTCTAACCCCAACATACTTCTGTGAGCTGACACGGTAGGAGATCAGTCTGAAATTCCCATCTGGCGGGATAAATGAAAGGACTCTCTCAGACTCCCAGCGCTTGAACCGAATGCACGGATGGAAGCTGACATCATCCAGCAGCCTTGGGTTCTGTAAGAAGGGGCAAAGGGCTAAGTGGAAACTTGCAGCCTGGCAGCAGCCTGAACGAGGCTACTGAAATTTACTCATTTCTTTACTCATTTCTTATTTTTTATATGCTTAAATATTTTTCCTGACTATTATTGAGATACGTTACTCAGATAGACGTTCAGTAACGTCTTACGTGGTACCAAAATTTGTATTTTTTTGTGAACAGATAAAAGTCTGATCAAGTAGTAACTTTTACAGTTGAAGGCAAAGCTTGATATGTTATTTCTTATATGTGTAATATATGAAGCTGCTGTTGCTTTGCTTTACAGTTGTTTAAATCTGATCATTAAGCAGAACAAACCTGCAGAACAAACAATTAAACCTGCCAAATACACTGCTAAACTTACCATGAAAGAAAGAGAAAGATCTGGCATTCCTGAGAGCTTAATGCATGAGTCAATAACACCTTGGATTTCTGCAAAGACGGTGGAACCTGCAGGGAGGACAGGAAAAAAAAAAAAAAAAAAAAAAAAAAAAAAAAAAAAAAGAAAAAGATTAAGGGTGTAAGAAATGTAGTGAGGTGCAGCTGGAGGGCACATGGGCCATGTGCACAGGACACAGCAACACGTCAAGCACAGCCAGAAAAGGCCATTCCAGTTACCTGGGCCCTAAGCTGCTTACTAAAACACATGAGTTAGAGCAAACAGTTCATCTCCTATCAGCAAATTCTACTTGTGCAAGCTGTTACCCAAGGTTTGTACTGTATGTGCTTGAACTGGTTCCCAGCAATGAGCAGATAAGAAGTTCAGGGCATGCAAGCTCTTAGTTTCCCTCTCTTTCACCCCTGTCCTGTGCTTCCACAAAGCAGTCAGTTATGCAGGGGGGTCAGGGTGCTGAAACACATCAAACAGGCAACATCAACACGCAGGAAGTCTGAGCTCCAGCTCGGGATCTTGTTATCCTTGCTTTCCAGAGTTGAAGTGTGGCTTATTTTATAGTAGGATTAAATATGCGCCTGGATGTTGAAAGGACGTTTCCTTAAATCCCTGATAAGGGCAGAAAGGCACAAGCAGGACTCTGGACTAATTAGCCCTACAAGCAAAGGTTGTTAGAAATYAAGTAGAAACTACTGCTGACCCAGTTAGAGGGAGAGAGAAACTGTGGGTTAATACCTCCCTGGAAAAGAAGTGATCCTGTTTCACGTGAATGCATATAGCCATATGCCCATGAAACCAGATACCATCTATTCTAGGGAAGCAATCTTATCTACTGCTCTGTCCTAATGAAGGTTAGGAAAGAAGATTTCTTGCACTGTAAGTCCCAGAGGAATAACAGGAGAAAATAGCAGTTACRATTACAGCACTGGGTCCTCAGTAGAGGTAAATAATCTCAGTGGTCTCATGCTTTAATTAGGATTAAAATAAATATAGAAATAAGCACAGGGACTGGACATGCACACTGCTCTCAGAAGCAGTAYGGAGCTAGGGGCCTAAGGCAGCTTTGCCTAAGTCCTGATGGGAGATCCCTTCTGCTTGTAGCATTACAACAGGGAGAGCAAGAGTTGCACCACGGTCGCTTAATGATCAGTGCCCCAGTGTGTGTTAAATTAGTGTATGGAGACCAAAAAAAAAAAAATTTGGCTATTGTTACTAATAGCAGCATTAAATTAAGAAATCAGAGATTTAATCCCCTCTCTGTCTCCACAAACTGTTATCAACCAGTGAGCCTTGCTAATGAACAGAGCAGAAGGATCTTGTCTACAGCCCAACAGTTTTCTTTTTGGATCAGCTTTTTTCCAACTCTTGGAACTGGTGACATTTACACMTAAGTTAGCAGATTCCTCTTCACAGCTAAATTTCTTATTAGAAATTTTTTATTTGACAACATCATTTTTTCTAAGTTAYTCATAAGAAAGAGTATTGTTATGGTTTGTAACATCTGACTCAAGTTTATATACAAGGAAAACAATACCATCTGGCTCTTTGTAGCAAGTTTTTGCTTGCTATGAGAAGATAGCTAATGACTGCTTTTGTAGGGCTCCCCATAACACTTGGAGGAACAAGGGAGATAATTTTGTCATCACATTTAAAGCTTTAGATTTTTTCCCTTCTACTTGTCTCTCTCAAGAGATAACCAATATACAAAGTGTCTAAGTACAGAATACTTCTTGTACAGCATGTTCATTAAGCCTAGTGCATGTTGCTATTATAAAATGAATAAAAAAATATCTGGGCATGTTATTTTAAATGGGCAGTGTATTTCCATTTAAGATATGGAGATATGTATATAGAACATACATATAAACATGGAGAAGTGGCTGCACTGCATTCTCCCTAATGATCAGTGGTAAATATAAAAATGTGCAACAAACAAATATGAGTCCATATATCATCTTACCTGATTTGTCTATAATTGCATCAATTTCTTCAATGACATCAAAATAGGCTTCGTTATTGGTGTATTTTACCCCTGCTCTGCGCCAAGGAATGTTGGACAGCTGCCCAGTGGGAAGTGTGTCACCCACATTACTACTGCCTTAAGAAGGTGAAAAGAAACTCATAGAATCAGTAAGTAATTAACAAGAGGAGAATTCCAGATATCACAGTTACGAATTAAAAGAAGATTTTGACCCTCAGAACTGAAAACTAAAATCTCCAACACTAAAATATTAAGTTATTGGATTAATTTCAAGTACGTGTCGGGACATTTTTGCACAACACAAGGCTAAAGTCAGCAAAAGATTTTTGAATGCGAGAGGATGGAGGACTAGATTCTCAGGAGGATTCAAATGCTGCAGTTTAAGACTTCAGAGCTCCTTGTGAGTGCATTTGAGCCGGCTGCCCTTACCTGTGAGGTATAATAGGCCTCYCTACCACCACCCTTGCACAACTGTGTTGCAGTGCTCTCCTGAGCACGCCGCTGTGCAGCCCTGCAGGCCACCACGAGCCGTGGCTGACACTGGGTGCACGGGGCCTCTCCTCTCGACCTGCCATGGGGCTCCCATCCACTCGTCAGACGTGCGGATCCCACCAGCTCAGCTGACACACGTGGCGCTGTCACCCCGTTGGTGACAGCCTCAAACCTGCCCTGGACGCGATGGATGCTGAGGGTGACAGGGAGCGTGTGGGGGCAGGCTGAGGAAAGGCTACTTGCTTCTCCTCAAACTATTTGTTCCCAGCCACCAAAGATTGATTGGCCAATTATTAGGTATCTGTTCCTTATCTTTACACAATAACTTTGTATAGCATGTGTAACCTTCTCCAGCGCCCCAGCGTTATTCAGGACCTGGCATCCCAAAGCACCTGTCTCCGGTATGTGCTGCCTGGGCCACGTCCTGCTCTTCCTGAGAGACTTYGGCAGCTGTGGCTGGACCAGACATTACCCCTGAGGATATCAAAGGGGCCTGGCCTAAACTGCAAATACAGAGTAAGCCGCCTTCGCTCAGCAATTAATTATGGGAAGTGGAAGGACAGGGGCCTGAACTTGCAAGTTCAGAGCAATACGGTATTGATTTTCAGTCAAAAACCATCACAGTGCTGGGTTTTTAAGCAACAAAACACTTCTGAATATTACGTAAGTTCATACCTGTGATGGAGTTGACAACGGAGCGCAAAATTGTGGGAGGCTTAATCAGCTCCTTCAGTATGTTGGATTCCGTTGCCAGTGGAAAGCCATTGTCCAACATTTCTTCTAGCAGCTCGTACACAATAACTACATTGTCCTTAATTGCGGTCTCAGAGCACTCGCCAAAGTAATCCTAAACAAATCACAGATTACAAAGGGGAGGATTCTTATTCCTGTTAAAATGCCTTACAATTTTTTTTAATGCTTACAGAAAGCCTCTAGTATACCATGGGATTTTAGTGACAAAAATGACTAGCTACTTCTATAGCCTGATTGCACTATATGYTAATGTTGTATTTACCATGTAATTAGAAACATGGACAGTGTGAATAGTGAAATGAATGCAATATGGTTTACTCTGGATTTGTGTCCCAGGGTTTTCCCACTTAGGGAACATTAAGACATGCTCAGTCAGAGACTGCTGTGAAAAATGAAAAATATCTTTTGAGAAAGCCCAACCTCTTCTGAGGATCTTTTATTTGGAGTATCTGCCAATGTTTACAGAAACAAGGGAGCTTTTATAAATTGGACTTGGATTTAGTGCATGTGCACTGGTAACTGTAAATCAAGTGAATACACGAGACAAATCTTCCTTTCCTTTTTACTTCCTAAACCAACACATGACTTAAAAATTGCCAAGGGGAAAGAAGCGACAGGAGGGTTTATTGCCTTTCTTTAAAAGATGTTCGCATAAAAATTCCTTTGGATTTTTTTCGGTCTTAAAATTACTTCATAGTAACGTACCTGGAAAGTATCTGCTACTCGGTGTAGAAATTCGATTACAAAGAGTGGTGGCACTTCTGTCTGTATGACAGACACAAAGAAGATCTTATCCCGATAGATGCTGATGAGGTAGTGATGTGGCGTTGGGATGACAGGAGGCACATTTTCAACATCCACTGCCTTCTCCTGGGCTTCAAAGAAATAATCACACACAGATTGGCTCACAACGCTCTTCCAGTGCTTCTCCAAGAATATATCACCAGAACAGTTTATAAGAAACAGACTGTGGATCATTTTCTGTTGGAAACATATTTGAACAAGTTAAAACAAACAAAAGGATTTGAGGATTGACATTTTTCTTCTCCTAGGTCTCMTTTCTTATAACGGTTACTCTTTAACATTCATTGTGAATGAAGCTAAGAAGATACTGCTTTACTACTGGTTTAAAATAGTGCTTTCTTTATTTAGGGGAACGTTACACTCAAGGTGGATTAAGTYACTAATGTATGTCACAACTTAAGAAGCTGGCACCCTCAATTTCTACTTTCATCCTTATTTAGCACTCAAGAAAGATTCTCTCTGGTCGGCACCCATTTAGACATGTTGTTTGATAACAYGAACAGCTGGATACCTTCTACGTGAAGTTTCCTGCTTTTCATGCAACAGAGGAGTCAGCATTACACTTACACATACACAACTGAATGCTTATGTCCCTTAAAGATAAATATACTCTCTACTGCCCTTTCACACACRGGATACAGACAGGCTCATCTCCACTGTGACCCAAACATGTCTTAGATATCTCTTGTAAAGAGCACAGTCCTTCTTGGTAGACACACAAAAAGCAATAGTCRATACATGGATGGAAAGATCCTACTAAGCCAGCAAAGTATATAAAAGGATTTTAGTTTGGAAACTGTAACTGTCAATCTGCTTAGGAGTGGGAGAGAAAACAAGTCTACAAAGCAGTACTACTGCAAGCTTCATGGATCACATTCATTTCTATATTACTTGGTTAAAAAAAAAAAAAAAGACAAAAAAAAAGACAACTTTTTTACTGCAAGCAGAGCATTCTTATAAAGGAGCTTTGGCACAATTGCTCTAATCTCGTTTCACCAAATGTGTTCTGAGTTTAGCCAGCACTGAACATTAAACCCCTCCAAAATGTCCCAGACAGTCAAACAACAGGGGCACGTATAATCAACCACTGAATGTCAGTATTGTTCTACACCAAGGCAGTCCAAACATATGAAGGTGATCAGCTACAGAGCTCAGAACAGCTCCCTGTACATTTTACCATGGATACAATAGCATAGTTGTTAGCAGAGATAAAGCCCAGTTCCCCATGCAGGCAGCCAGCGCTGCAGGGAGGAGCTGCAATGTGGGCTCTGCTGACTACACTGATAAGACCCCCGTTCAGAGGCACTGATAAGACCCCATCTGGAGGTGGCTCGAGGCACAGTGGCAGCGCGGTATGCGGATGGCTGCACGGGTTAAGCCCTCACGTTTGTTCTGCTCTTGAGGTTCATGGAGTCTCTTCATCAGCATGGCTGCATCTCCTCCTATACGCTTAAATCAGCCATGGCTGAGTACAGTCACCGGTGCCACGACCACACCGAGCTCTCCTGGTAGGAGAAATGACTCTGCTCACACAGCCACCTCTTTTGCCAAAAATCCCACTTATGGTGTTAGACCATGGCTTGACAGACAAAAGGAGGGCCCAGGTGGCCAGAAAGGGCCACTCGACCATGGCCGCTATCTACTCATTTGTGTTGCCRCCCCAGGCAGCCCAGAAACCAGTTGTGAGAATTTGTGCTGCCACATGGCAAACTGGAGCAACCAACTGCTCCAGGAGACCATGCCTAGCAGATTAGAGCTTTGCAAATCCACCCAGCTGCCACCACATCTTCTGACAGACTTTATTTCAATTCCAAGCAGAGCAAGGCCTGCTCCAAGCTGAGCATCTCAGCTCCTCCTGGCTGGCAGCAGAGATGCTCAAGCAGAGGTGCGAGACCCAGTCTGTCAAGTGCAAGGCCAGTGCATTTGATTCATCCCACACAGAATCACAAAAGGGTTGAGGTTGGAAGGGACCAACCAGATGATCTGGAGATCATCTACTCCAACCCCCTGATCAAACAGGGACACCTACAGCATGTGACACACGATCATGTCCAGGTGGGTTTGGAAGATCTCCAGAAAAGGAGACTCCACAACCTCTCCGGGCAGCCTGTTCCAGTGCTCTGTTACCCTCAAAGAAAGAAGTTTCTCCTCATATTCAGATGAACTACTTGTGTTTCAGTTTGTGCCCACTGCCTCTTGTGCCCACTGCCTCTAATCAGCATTTTTTTTCATTATAATTTCTGAAATTGTTTTTGAAGGGAAGTAATCCTTTTGGTATAGGATGAACTTGACTTAAAATAGCATTTAGTATCCATAACTACCTTTCCCACCACCTCCGTGTTTTTGTATCAAGAACTACAGCCTGAATAAGAATTTGTGCAGTATTTCATCTACTGACAGATAAGCTTTCCAAAAATATGTTTGCATGCTGTCTTTGTTCGTTTTCGTTTCAGCATAAATTCTCTAATGGCTGGCAATTGCATATCTATTGCCAGCACAACAATATTAGCTCCAGAATAATCGAACTGAATTAGATGCTGAATAATTGCATTCCATTTGGTTTATGCAAGAACTAAAAGCCTCGCCGTAAAAGCTCAAAATCTAATAGAGCTGCTTAGGAAAAAAATAAAATTAAAATTTGACTGTTACAACTATGTTTTTACATGAAGATGGAACTGCGTCCGCAGCACAAATCACATCAAATCAGTTGACTTAGGACTACTAGGACTATTTAAGAAATTCACTCTCTGGAAATGGTATTGAAAAAAACAGAGAGRGAGAGAGAGGACTAAATTGACTCTGAGAGGGTCAATATCTCATCACATTTCCTGTCAAAGGGATCTGCAGGAACAGATGGATAATGAGGCTCGTATTCCAGCCAAACCAGAGCACCATGAAGGGGCAAGGCAGCAGGGGATTCAGCCACAGGAAACGAAAGCCTTGCTCTGGCAGTTCCTTGGGAAGATATCTTCCATCATGCTGTTCCAATACACTGCTCCAGCAAGCGTGACAGCCTGAAGAGACAGTGACAGCGTTTAACTGTTCTTTTTTCATACACTCTATTTTAAGAGCCATTCCAGGTTCAAGAAAGGACATGCACAGCACCCAAAGTGCCATGCAGTACTGAAATAGCAGAGCAGAGCAGCGGGCATCACTGGAATCCTGCTGCAAAGGACAGCTCTTCCTAAGGTGTGTGTGCTGTGCCACAACTACTTCAAAATCCCGATGGGAAAAGGAAGGTAAATTAATTATTTTTCCCCCTCTCTTCCAGTGCACAAACTGCTTAATTTTGGTGTCCGAAGGAATAAGATTAGACTTCATACTACCAATTATTAAATGACTGTTAAAAAAACATTTAAAAGATCTAATGTGTTCCCTGTGTATTATTACTTAAGTTTTGAATGAAATATGGGAAAGAAGGTGGGTGAAAATAATGGGAGAATAACAGGAAGACTCTCTGCATTTTAAACAGATTTAATCGGGTTTCTTCCTGCCATTACAGCTAYGAAGTACACCTGCCACTTGTCACCTGCTGTTCGTATCTCTCTACCTCCAGGATTTCAACTTCTTCAGAAATACATCTTATCATGAGATTTCAAGATCACCTAAATCAGAACTACTTGCAAGGTGAGTTTTGTTCGCAGGAGTAACTGGGACTCAATTATGACTATGCACAACAGAAAACTTCGTGCAAGGGCACTACTGGAGCACATGGAGGGGTCTTCATATTTACTTTGCCATCTGTGAGGAATTTTCAGGTGAGTGCACAAGGACTGGAGAGAATCCATCTACCCCACTTCGTCAAAACCTAATTTGTTCGAGCTTTGAGTTAGCACACAGCAGGTCACAGACTAACTTCTTGACATTTGGAGTGAAACACCATTTTTTTTTTAATAAACGAGAAGCAGTGTACAATTCAAACCTGCTGGAAACAACCGGCTGAATCATTATCAGCCTTTACCTTTGTAAAACGCTGCTTCCATCATTTTGCCTCCTGTATGAGTAATCTGATTTGCTTGTGCTTTTCCTGCAAAAGAGCTTTTCCTTTCACATACCACAGTCTGCCTGCTATRTGCATGGATTTCCATTATTTGTTATGAATCATGGGGTTTAGTTGTCAATACCATAGATATATTTCATGGCAAATCAGGTCTTTAAACTAGAGCCAGGCTTACTGGGTGCAAACCATCCAGCAGATTGGAAAGATGGCAAGTGCCTGGCGACTGCAAAGTAGATCCCGCTCCTTTCTCCTGGGACTTCTGCTTCAGTYGGCCCTGTTCTAGAACGAACCAGATCCTACGAAATCCGGGTGCGTGAAGGAAAGGGGAAGGGAGTGGAGCAGAGTCATCACCCAAGCTAAAGGAGGAGGCCCCACGGGTTCCCCTGCATCCCCTGCCCGGGACCAGCTGAGATTCCCGTGCGGAGCAGCCCGGCCTGGCCGAGATCTCTGCGTCTCCCACAGCCGCTCTGCGCAGGGCCGCGGCTGCGGGGGCACCAACCCGTTCACGGCTCCGGGGGTGCACAGCAGTCCCATCGGCAGCAGGGCACTSTGCTGCCGCCTTATCCGATGGAACCAGGGACAGCCGTGGAGCGGTGTGGACACAGGAAAGCCACCAAGGCGGCAGATCCGGACCTGGGAACGCGTATGCTACTCGTTCTTAAGGCCAGGCACAACTGATCTGCTAGAGGGTTGCAAACCAGAAGGGTCTSGCTGCGGGCAGAGCTCCTGCCTTCCCGGCGCGCCCGCGGTGCCCGCTTCTCCTGCGGAACCGGAGCTCAGTGGAGCCGCACCGCCGTCTCGGCCGGGCGTGTAAACGGAGCGCGAGAGGCGGCAGGACAGAGCTCCCGCCGCGGCCCCGCGGCCGCCCCGGCGGCACCGGGGCGATGGCGGCGG
>NW_020454150.1:1642169-1649847 GCF_003342845.1 Nothoprocta perdicaria | reverse complement strand
GGGAGGCGCGGGCGGTGCCGGCTGCGGAGCGCGGTGCCCGCGTGTGCCGGGGCAGCCGCGCCCGTCGCGCCCTGCCCGCGCGCACGGGCGGCACGGGGGCGCAGACCCTCCTTCTCCCTTCGCTTTTCCCTCCTTCCTGAGCGCCCCCGTGGAAACGCTGCGAGGTTCCCCAGTGCAGGCAGCGCGGCCAAAGCCAACGCGTGCGAGGCTGTCAGAGCTGCTCGTGTCCGTGCAGTTTTGGGTTTGTTTCCTCGGGGCCCTTTCCATGTGGATATGGTTGTACAGTGTCTGATCTGCTTCCAAGCACTCAGTATACGAAGAGGATTAATGACATAAGGCTGGGAATGCCGAAAAGGGCTCTGGCGGTAACTAACATCTTACTCAATTACGCGGGGAAAGAGTTGCATGGAGTTGAGAACAGTTTCCCTTGCTGTACGGAGGGTCTTTGCTGGAGGAACTAATCCTATTAAATTTGTCAAAGTCAGGGTGCTTGTTCTTCTGGCAACGGACTGACTTTTCAAGTCTAATAATAGTTGACAAGCTCAGCTGCAGATAATGGCAGAGGAGGAAAAATGTAACTGAGCTCTGAAAGTAAATAAATGGCATGCAGCAGTGCAAGCTTGTAATTAAAAAGCAACAGCTATTGCCAACACAGGACGAGAAACTGGGGATTTGCGATGTTTCCTGGCAGTGTACATTTGCAGTGTTTCCTGGCAGTGTACATTTGCAATGTACAGCTTAACAGAGAAAACTCTATCTTACCTACCTGAAGCCTAGGCATAAAAAAAATGGGAGAACATTACTGAGATACTGCATTAAAACCATAATGGATGTTTGCACCGGAATGGAAAGCAACAGGCTCTTGTAATGACCCATTAAACCAAAAATAGTAAGCTCCGAGGTCCGCGGTGGACAGAACATACCAGGAACGCTGCTACAACCGGTGTGCTCTAATCCCGCTGCAGGTGATTTCAGTATSAAGGGTAAACTAGGCTTCAGTCGTGTTTCATCGGGGCAGAAATGCTGTAGCTGCCGCGAGTCCGACCCGGTGACGGTGTCGTGGGGCACGGCTCGCCCCGCAGGGCCGGCACCGAGGGGTGTTGCGCTGGCCTAGGCGGCTGTCGCTGCCCCTGGAACGCGGCCACGAGTTGGGCCGGGCGCCGCCGCGGGACCTGGTCCCACGCTGAGTGCGGGAGGCACCGGGATGGCACCGGGGCTTCCTCACCTCGCGGTGTTGGCAACGAGGGGCTGCTGTTAATGCAAAGCCCTGCAGCTGAATATGCTTGTACTGTTACCAGAAACAATTTACAGATTAGGAAAGAGGTAAAAAATGGCTTTTTTTTTTTTTTTTTTTTTGTATTTGTTGTACAAAGAGTAGATGAGAATTCCTTGTATTCAACAGCTAGACCTTCTAGATTGCAGGCTGTCCAATCTCTTCAGAGGACCATGTCTAGCGGACTGAACAAGGATGGTCTTGTACCCTACTTATGMTCTCATATGGTGCAACATTAATTGACCTCTTCTCTCCACATGATAATGAACTTATATCTTCCCTGTGACTACTGTAAAAATAACTTAATTAGAAAAGTTACAGTAAAAAAGTTAAATCTCGCTCTGTAACAAAAGCTGTATCTTGGCATAAACAATAAGTGTCAGCTCCATGTTTTGCTTTCCTTGTGCATGTGTGTCTTTATTTTCCATCAGTTGCTCTCCAAGTGGTATCAGGGAGGATCTTTCCCCATTAAGAGAAGGCTCCCTCCCAGTGCGGCAAAGCCGGCCTGGCTCAGCTGGAGCTGCTGGAAAGCAATAGGAGATATTTTTTGCCACCCAGCAAGCAGGGCACAGAGCTTGAGACCCAGTCCTGTGCTCCCAGCGCCGCGCTGCTTTGTTGCTCTCACTGGCATTAATCTGCCAGGCAGGTTTTGCATCATCTTTCCTGACGGGTGCAAATCACCACTAAAGCCAGCGGGCTTTGGCCAAGGCCACTAACGCGTGTTTCACATTTCTGACCACATGTCYGCTATGGGAAACAGAATATCACTGCGTGCGTCCAGTGTTTTATTTGAAGGGAAAATAGGCTTGCAAAATGACAAACGGAGTTTTTTTGCTGAGTGGTAGATTCAATTTACTAGAAACATTATGAAGAATCACCTGAAGGGAGAGTTACTAATGCATTGTGACCTTTTAGGCTTAGTTCACTTTTATCCTACAAGCCTGTGAGAAATTGCAGCCAGATTCTGTTAACAGACGTTTAAAGCTTTGAAAGAATTTTCTCTTTAGAAAAGTGTATGAGAGTATGCCTGCATTTCCATAGAGGACTGCGCTTGCGCACATAAGGAAGAGAAACGAGCAAAGTTTTGAAATCCACCATGGTCAAAGTCAAAAGCCCTCTCTGTTAGACTATGGCCTTCTGGCAGCTCYGCAGCTGCGCTATTGATTGAACGGCCGTGACGTAGTTGGCTGTTTGAACAAATCAGTTTATCTACGTGAAGATAATGTGAGCTTTGAATTTGGTGAAGACTTTTTACTAAAAGTACAAAGTGCAATATTCCTTTTTTTTTTCCTGCTACTACTGGAGAGCTATTCCTTTTCAGCATAAATTATCAGGCACTGCAAGTAACTGTTATCCAAAGCAGTACTTTATCATTACTTTTACATAAGGTTGTCTTTCTAAAATGTACATCTACATTTTAGACTGCTATTTAATGATAACTTTAAAAAATGCTGATTTCATGCATTTTTCATTTTCTTTAGCAAGCTGAGTTTTAATTTAACCTACCCTTTCATAAGCTTTCTTTAAATGAAAGAAATATTTGAGTATTTTAAACTAGCAGTGAGAAGGCTTTCAGTTAGAATTTAGTAGTTCATTATCTTTCATTATTTCTGTTTTTTTTTTAAATTATTATTTTATTTAATCTCCCTCCCCATTTGTATTCTCTCAGTTTGTTTCCTCATGGCTTATACTTTGCAAGTTTCCTATATCTGCAAATACAGGTAGCTTTTCCCGAGTCGGTATTCTGTGTAGCCTTCTAGTACAAAGATCTGACACCATCTTGCTCCTTGTGTTTGCTCCCAGAAAAATAAAAATATGAATGAATGCTTTTTAGATGGATATTTAGGCACCTTTAAAAAACAGGCAAACAAAACTTTTGAAGATGCTAGCAATGTACTCTTACAAACTGGCTGTATTTACGACATAATAGCAAAAAGTTTCCCTTTAAGACTGTGTTGACATAAATTTTATCCAAATGTTGAATGTTGAGGTCACCCAAATGTGCTTGCTGTTTCCTTTGTTGAATTATGTAACTCTGAAATTGCTATATGGGTGTCTTCAGCTGATATAGTCATGCTGAATTTCTCAGAGCATTGGTCACAGAAGGCAGCTTTTGCACTTTCACATTATTGGATTGGATAAGTTTATTGCAATGTTTTCTATCTTATCCTTTGATTAAAATAATTGCAGGCTTTATTTATGAGAACTGTTCAGTCTAAAGAGAGAGGAAAGGTTATTCATAGAATTCTCATCTCATGGGAAGGTTATTTCTGTTCTGCCCTGGTACAGCTGCTGTCTCTTACTTTATTTACTGATGTCACCCACAGYGTACCTGGTAGAAGGGACATGGACAAACGATGGCAGGTTAGACATGCAGTAGGCAGTGGTCCTGCAAAAAGGCATGCATGGTTCTCACTGGAGTCAAGGGGACTGACCAGCCTTGTCCATGAAGTTGTTCACATGCGCAGTCCTATGTGTGCCCCCTGCAAATGTGCCTCCTTGGTGATGAACCCTAAAGTTCCTTTGAATTTTTGAAGTGTGCAAGTCCTTCTGYTTCATCTAACGAAACAACTTGCATATAATTGATCATCTGCTCAGATCTACTAATCTTACATACAAACAGAAGTGGAAGATGCTTGGGAAGGAGACTTGAGTGAGTTAAACACAATCAATTCACAAACACAATCGATTAGTTTAAAGTGTGCTTTATGTAGGGTACAACCTTGGGGTATTATATTGCTGCTGAGGTATATTTGATGTAGAATTGCTGGAAGCAAAATCTGGCTTGCAATTCAAGGTTGTGATATTGATCACTTACTTAGAAGTTGTACACAGACATTTCACAAAACCAGTTTCAGAAGTTRGGAATACATTGCTTTCAAAAGGTCATTAATCAGGATATGTTGGCAAATACTGGAAAAACTTATCTTCTTGGAAAAAGTAAATTGAACTTGCAATACAATATGAACACCACATTCTGTCAAGGCTATTCCTCTTTCTATAAATTGCCTCTTAAAGAATTTCAATTTACTTTCTAATCCTATTTATGTAATAAATATCTAAGCATTTTATGTAGAAGAGAGATGTCTGTGGTTATTACAATTCAGTGAAGGCAAAGGGATTTCTTTTCCCTTTCCATCTGGAACTGTACTCAGTTTTGCAATGACTGACCACAGTTAAAGCTGTTCCACGCCTGTAGGATACGGTGACACAAARCTGCTTTGCTGGCTTTTACTGCCTTGGGATTTCACTCCCAGTGGAGGATTCCTGTTTGAGCTTTCTATCTTTCTGTCTTTTTTTGCAGTCACTAGCACCAAGTAGTCCTTACTGTCTCGAGGACTAGGCTCTTTGACTTCAATAAGAGCACAGGAGAGGAAGAACGCAATAGAGGGGAAAGTACACATCTATGATATGGTGAACACTTAATGATATCACTGAGCTTATAGATTCTTTTAATTATTACAAATGTGTGATTGGTGAAGCTGCTCTAAAAGAAATAGGAATATATTATGGAATTTTAAAGTCTAATGTGTTTTTATCTGGTATGGATCTGTTAGAAGAGTGTTACTTTTTTGAAAATATACAAAATTATAGAAATAGTTTCAAAACAACGGAGATTTTATTAGCAAATACCTACAAATACTCTTACTGAAAGAGGTCTTGTAGACTCTATGCTTACTGCTCCCATTTTATGTCTTCTGGGGTTGTTACGGGTAAGATCATTCCTGCCTTGCAGAGGGAGAGAAGTCGGCCGCTTGTCTAAGATTAATCTTAGATGTTTAGTACATCGAAGAAATTGGGTGAAAAACGAGGATCGATGAAGAACTTTCTGATTCTGTTTTGCAATCTAGAAAACTACTACTGAACGTTGCGTATGGAACATACTGCATTAGCCCAAGGCTAAGTCCTAGACTAACTGTATCTTAGATACACAAGTTGCAGATGTGTAAGATGTATAGTGGATTATTTCAATAAAATAATATTTTAAAAGTTTTTGCATTCTCCTGTGTTTTTCTCAGCCAAGAGCAGAGTTCAGCTGTATATGAAAGCAAGCTTTTTAGTGATATCCAGTGAGGAGTAATTGTTCTTCCCATTTAAAAGAACTGATAAGGTCATAAGGATCATTTCCTTATGGTATAATAACAGAAGCAGCCAAGAGAAAATGTAGGTAGATCCCATCCGATCTTATTTTTGAAATGTAAAACTTGTTAAAAGTTACGAATTCTGTAATTCTTGATGGTGTTTCTAAAACAAAAACCTGCGTGTCAAAGCACAGCTCAGCTGCTCTGCCCAGGCAAGGTGCAGAATGTCACAGGGAGCCTCTGCAAACTTGGATACCTTACAACATATCTGATGTGACAGCAAGTTGAATCTGTGGCATAGTCATCATGACTTGATGGTCGTAGATGGTAGTCATTATCTATGAATGACCATAATATTATAAATGACCACTGTCCCCAGGTTTTCCAGATTGCTGCTGTTCCGGCTATGTATTCCAAGTCTGGAAGTTCCCTAGCAAATGACCAAAAAGAACAGCAGCAGCAGGTGATGGGGAGATGAATAGCAGCAGAGTCTGCAGGCATGTGTTTGTACAAGAAAGATAATTGCTTGACACACACCTGGGAATAGTTGTAAGTTTGTAAAGTGCTAATGACATGTGCTGTTGCRAGATCATACAGGCTATTTTGTTAAAAGCTGTTTAATTTTATTAGGATTTTATTGGGGGGGAAAAAAAGGTACTTCATTTGCATTCCTTAGCTTAATATTGATGGTGTGCAGTTATTATATGTTATAAATTACTGTAATTGTAAGTCATGTTAATGTATTATATCCGTTTTCCTTCATATATTCCTGTCTGTCTGTTCAAGTCAGGTAATTGCTTTGAGGGAATCTACTTCTCAATTTAAATCCATTCAAAATGGATTATYACTTATTTATTACTTAAATATAGTAAGGGGACTAACAAGATCAGGCTATTTTACTAGTATAATTATAATTAAATTTGCCTGTATGTTAGGAGTTTTTCCTTTCTTCAGTTATAAAACAAGGGTTTGGCAATTTAACAATTTCAGTAAGTCATTAAAATTACTAAACTAGGAGTAATCTGTGCTCAGTAGTAATTGGAGGCTATAGCCATTGCAAGTCCCAAGTCAGGATTTGGGGATCTGTGGTATTGCRTATTCAAAAGCATGGGGTGGGATTTATTTCTTTATCTCTGAGTTATCTTCAAGAGTCACTGTAGTTTTTTGAGTACCTTGTACATTGYAAGTTTTGGCGTCTTCCAGATATTTGAAAAATCTGGCTTTAATTTTTTATGACTGCAATATTCCCGTGTCATAGAAGAAGATTTGAGGCTGTTCACATCCTTAGAAAGTTACAAAGTTGAAATGTTTCATATATGAAAGGGCTGGAAGAAAGTTATTTTATTATTTGTGGCTTAGAGGTGATACAGTAGTACTTAACAGATTCACTCTTGGCAAAAACAGCCTTTTCTGACATCAGTKTCATGAATCAGTGTTTCTGGTGTGGGTAAGTTAACTAAATAAGTGCCAAAATCTGCTTGGGTAACTTTAACAGCCAAATGAAGAACAAATGGGTTGGAAGACAGCCGGAGTGAAGAAACATGTGTCTGGTGTTACTGATGCTTCTCGCTTGTCAGGGGGTGGTTTGGGACGAGAAGGGAGGTAGATGAGGAAGGACTCCAATTCTTTCTGCAAGCYGAGACTAGCCCTGGTGTGTGGGAAGGCAAGCAAGCCCGTGGCTCGGCGTTGGCACCAGARATAGACCAATGCGAGATAGCCGCACGTGTGCTTCCGCAGCCSCCAAAGGAGTAAGCCTGGCTTTGGGAGGACGCGGAGGCTCCGCGGGGCTGGCCATGAGCGGTGCTGCGGTGCACGGCTCGGTGTAGGGGCGCCTTGGCCTTCGCTCGCTGCTGGCCTTGGTGCCGCAGCCGCAAAAAGAGCCTCATAGGGAGTCGCCCAGGGCAGGGCTGGGGTCTCATCCYGCACATAAATAAAAAGAATGGAAATGTATTCTCTGTTGTTGAGGGTGTTTGTGGCACACAGGGAGCTGTCCTGGCGGCGCCAGGCCCAGGTGGCTGGTGCCCTCAGGGGCTTCAGTAGCGCCCATGGCCCTGCCAAGGCTGAGGGGCACCGCCGTCCTGGACATCTTTAATGTGGGCAAGTGCGCTGCCTCGATTTAACGAGAAAAAAGATATTTTTAATTACTATTCCTAGCACAAGTGCGGTGGTGGGCGGGAGGCTTTCCATGCCCGCAACAAAGATGGCGGCGGGGGCGCAGGGCGGGGCGCGCCCGAAGTGGGGCGCGCGGCCGGGCGCGAGCCCCTCGCTCCCGTGCGCGGCGGAGGTACCGCCCCCTCCGCCCGCCCGGCCAATGGCGGCGCGC